>NC_088711.1:53405659-53713437 GCF_963576615.1 Watersipora subatra | reverse complement strand
GTTTAAACGGTTGAATAGACCCTTTCACGGGCGTGCAGGCAAGGTGACGTGAGTTAGGGTGGTGTTGTGAGGTGTTGTGGCGGTGAAGTAGCGGTGTTGTTGAGGTGTAAATATTTATTACGTATTCGGAGGTGGGAATTACACTAATTTCATACGAGTGGGATAGAGTGAATTGGTGGCAAGAGATATATTGTGTCGGGTAGAGATGGAGAGTGGGTTTCCGAAGCTGATGTTTGGAGAGCACGGTGATGGGTCGTGGGAGAGATTCATAGAGGAGATGAATTTATGTATTGAGAGTGCTGTTGAGAGAAGAGGTTACGAAGGTGAAGGTGGCGATAGACGCCCTATTATGAGAGGTAGAGGTAGGTTAGTGCCACTATTGAGAGCTATTGGGCACAGTGGTAGAGAAGTATTGAGGAGTGCAGGATTTGACGTAGATGGCGTAAATTCTACTTATGAAGGGGCAGTGGAGGTTTTGCAGGATTATTATGGTAGACAAGAGAGTATGTTCGTAAAGGGGCATAAGTTCCTTACGGCTAGGCAGGCACTTGGGGAAAGTGATAGAGAATATTTACAACGGGTAGAGAGTTTGAGCAGATATGCAGAGGTGACTAAAAATAATGATAGGGTCAGGTTTGCCCTTATTGTGGCGGTTAACGGGTTGAGAGATAGAGAAGTAAGCAGAGAGTTAATGAAGAATGCCAATCTTACTTGGGCATTATTGCAGGAGGCATTGAGGGCTCGTGAAATGGCCAACAACTCTGATAGACTTTTGAGAAATGAGGGTAGAAGTACCGATTTAAAGAGTGAGGTTAAGAGAGAAGTAGCAAAGGTATCAGAGTTTGATAGCCGAGTGCAGTACAGGAGTAATGATAGAGATAGAAGTTATGATTCAGCAGGTAGATCTTCCCCTAGGAGTAGCCCTAGGACTAGTAGAGAGTATTATGGTAGTGAAGAGCACGATACTAGGAGATATGGGACAAGAGGCCGGGAGTATAACAAGGACGGTGACAGTAGAAAGTATAGAGATAATAGCAGGGAGAGGCTTGTCTCTAGATATAGAGCAAGCAGTAGAGAAAGCAGTGAAGGTAGAGTATGCTACAATTGCAAACGTAGTGGGCATGAGATGAGGAGTTGTTCCTCCATTAAATGTTTTTGATGTGGACAGCGAGGACATGTATCCCCTTATTGTAGGGATAGGAGAGAAGTAGGTTATGACAGGCGAGGTAGTAGCAGGCGGCCAGGAGGTAGCAGGCTGCCTCCTGGCCGCTACCTGATAGTAGCTATGAGCGATATGGCAGCAGGGATATTAGTAGGGAGAGGTACAGGGGCCGAAAAAGCCCCCGCAAGATGAGGGACAAGTCTAGTAGGTACAAGGACAAAAGTATGGATAGGTTTGAGGGGGAGAAGTATAAGGAGAGGCGCGAGACGAGCCGGTATGATGAAAGGTACCGGGATAATAGTAAGGGCAGAAGTGTTAGATTCTCTGGTTATAGAGATAAATATGGTGAAGATCAATGACTAGGCCAGGGAATTGTGCAGTATTTAGAAGTAAATGGAGTAAATGTAGAGTTTACGTTTGATACTGGGGCTGAGGTGTCTATGGTAACCGAGGCAACAGCCAATAAGTTGAACCTACGGTTAAAGAAACCGTCGACAGTTTTAGAAACTGCTGATGGTAGTGAGCTAAAAGTGGTTGGAAGTGTAATAGTTCATGTGGAAAGTAAAGACAGGCATATGGATGCTGAACTTCATGTGGTGAAAGGATTGAGAACGAACTTCTTGGGCATAACTGAGTTGAAGCAGCTTAAATTATTTGCTATTGTAAATGCGTTATGCGAAAGTAAGTTTGAGGCTGTTAAGGAGTGTAGAAGTATTAAGCCAGTTGAGCCGTTTTCGTCAAGAACCATTATTGCTGGGTCAAGTTATGTTTTAGATTATGTCAAGTTGCAAAACCTGACAAATAAGTCTGACAGAGAGAGCGAAGTTAAGAAAGGTCACACAGGTCAAGATTGGTGGACTTGTAAAACCAAGGGAGTGAAGAGTAGCAAATACGTGGAAATTGGTAGTCAACAGGGGACAGCCCAAGGCACCAGAGATGTGCAAGTGCCTATGGGGTGTGATAGAGAACAGAGTCACGATGAGGTAAGGGAAGGTGCTGAGAAAGTAGCTGAACCAGTGTCTGTAATGGAAAAGGTTTGCTCTTTTTTAGCCGAGGTATCCAGCAATGGAATGTTAGACAGAGAAGGTCATGAGAAAAAGGTAGCAGAGATTGAAAGAGAGGAAAGGGAGGTGGCGGAGGAAGTCGAAGGAGAAATTGGCTAAGCTGAAAGCCAAACGGGAGGCAGCAGTCATGGAGTCGGAAAATGTCAAGGCATTCAGGGTAGTGGTGCAGGAGTTAGCCGAGGTCCAGAGGAGAATTGCTATTAGCAGACCTGCACTGGTTGCAGGTGAGGTCGAGCTAGATAGGTCTGGGCCTATGCCAACTCCCAGCTCTGTGGTGCCATCCCCTGTGCAGCCGGTTACGGCCCAGGTGGAGACCTTCCACAGGAAGCCTGTCGAGCCTGCCTCTTACTGGGGAGAGCGAGGTAAAGACGGAAGAGACGGAGATGAGGTTGAGGAGTCATTACTGACCCAACCAAAAGACTCCGGGCTAGTCAGGGTTGGTGGAAGTAGTGTTGGAGATGTTGGTGGAAGGAGTGTTGGTAGTGACAGTGGTCATGGTAAAAGTATTGGTAGCGGCGGAGGTCAGGGTGATGGAAAAGCCAGTGCAGACTGGCAATGGAGCTGGCAGTAGCGAAAAGAGTACTTTAGACGGTGGCACAGGGTCAGACAACCCAGAGGCATAGCCTATGGAGACTGCACTAATGGAGTCAGGTAACGAGCAACACAAGTAAGGTAAGTTACTACGTCTGCTTGTTGGTAGTGATGGAGTGGCCCAAAACAAAAAGAAAAAAAGAAAGGGCATGTTGTATTATGGGATTTGTTAGGCTCAGGCTATATTGGTGTCTGAGCTCAAGGCAGTACAGGTGGTCTTGGTAATTACAGTGAGTGCATAAAGCTGGATAAAGCTAGTGGGTAAAGCTAGGAGATTAGCTAGTGTAAGGCAGTATGGGGGAGGATATAAGGAAGTATAACGAAGGACAGAGGCTTTTCTTCATCTTCACATCAGTACATGTGAGTACATCGATTTATATAACAGTAATAACAATAGTATTATTACTCTTATCTCCTTACTGCTAGCTAGATCCAGGTACAACAATAAATAATATTATAAGCACGACAAACACTTCTTTCAAATATAAATATTTAGAAATAACCTAATGGGTTGTAGTTCCAAAATATTAATATAAACAAAATTCAAAATTTAAATAATAAAAAACCTTCGTTCTGAAGGAAGAACACTTCACTCACTAGCTTATAAAGTTATCTAATCACCGACAAAATACAGTCAAACTCGTACACTCAGTAGTGACATTGATCGACCCTTACTCACCCAGTGACTAGTGTAGTAGAACTAACTAGTGGCAGTACTAATTAGTAGTAGCACAACTATAATTAGTAGTCGTAGACTTGAGCAATAGTAACAGAACTAGTAGAAGTGACTCACTTGTGAAATGTCATGCCTTTTCCTTTAAAAGTCCATTCTTGTGGTTTTTGCAGTTCATGGAATAGCAATAGCACTGTGCACCTACACCCTTATCTCTCGTACATAAATTATTAGTAGCAATCTCAGTAGTCTGTTCCTTTGATGGAGCGGTGTATTCGTGACCTTCCATAGCTGTTAAATCTGAAATTAGATTTCTTTCTCACATTGAACACAATGAAATTAACTTGAACATTAACTGATAATGGCGTCGACCGGATTTCCATACTCGCGAATGACCTCTTGCCATTCCAGGGGTTTTAAGTTAAATGGACTCAACCATGGATTGCGCAATACTACGTCAGCAATTTAACTATTGCGCAATGCAACATTAGCTATTCAATGGTTGCGCAACATGCATGTACAAAGGTAACAGTCTGATGCAGATTATATTGACAGGCACTAAGACTGATGCTGTGAGAGTGACGACTGGCAAGTTGACCACTCAAAATGAGTTGCTCTTAAACGCACATCAAACATCTTTTCAATCAGTTATATAGCTACAAGAATACAGAGTATGCAAAATCAAAACTTGGTCATATCCACTACAGTAAGTCAGAAATTAACTCCCAACAAACAACCTGTTGATGATAAAAAATAAAAACCTCTCACCACCACCAGGCTCTTTTGCCTCTCAGACCTCTATACAGTCAAAAACGATGGAAACGGGTGAAGTACCTGACTGATCAAGTCTGGTATAAGTGGAAATTACAGTATCTTCAGAATTTATGGAGAGGGCAAAAGTGGAACCTCAAGTCTGGAGATATGGTAATATTTATGGTCAATGTACTACTTAGATGCAACTGGCAACTTGGAAGAGTAACTGAAGCCCAAACAAATAGTGATGCTATGTGAGGCATGTGACCTTGCAAACGCCCAAGAATAAACTGAAGAGACCAGTTTACAAGCTAATACTTCTACATACAACTCCAGATATTGAGAAAACTACAAGGTTTTTGTAGGGGGTGTAATGGAGGTCATCAGGAATTATTCTTCAGCTATGCCCAGGTTTTTCGTAATCCGCTTCGTAAGCTTGTTGTGCATAAGTCTCTTGCTATCAGTTAATCACATCATGGTTTACAACACAATCTAAAGGATTAATCTTTGCCATGTCATATGAAAGCACACCTTACTACCATTTTGAAGAGGACAAAAGAAAACTTCATCAAATAAACACTCATCCTCGCTCCTACTACACTGTTGGTATCAAGTATTTTTCTCATCAGTATTGACAGATAACTAAAGGTAAGATGTTTGGTTTGTTCATACATTTAGTTTGTTTGGGTTTTATGTACTTATGTATAGCTGCACTCATTGTGTACATTTGCTTTGCAGTTTCAAGGTCAATGGAATAAACACACAAACACACATTCCAAACATCAGCTATTCATAGACATAACAGCAGATGTGTCAGTAAAGCACAGATAATAACTAGCAGTTGAATAGTAAACATATATTGTTGTTTTACTTGAACTTTATTGCGAACTTGAAAAATATTTTTATTATTTTTTCTTTGGAAAATAGACTTTGCTGCCTGGAAAAAGATGAACAAATTGCTGTAAATTGATGTTGGAGGTATACGCTCACCATAACTTTTAGTAAAACTAGTGAATATTTGACTAGTTTTACTATAAATTAAGGGGAGTTGCTGTAAGCTGTTTTATATTACCGGCAATGCACGGTAATATAAAACAGCTTACAAACAGTGGCAGGGAATGTAATTGGCATTCACTAATTTGAGTAAGCTAGCATACGCATTGCTAAACTTCCTAATAAGAGCAAGCTTCAGTGATGTTGCGCCGTAACACAGCATTGTTATGCCTTGCTATGCAGAGCCTTTTAACACTGTGCATAGCATTTCAACCCTGTGCATATTACGTACAGCATTTTTATGCATATTTTAACCCAGATAATGACTATCTGCTCAATGAACCAATTATATCCTACGTGGCATAATTGTTTAGTTATTCGCCTTGTGAATGGGAGGTTCTGAGATCAAAGCTGCTGCCATGCATGTTTTTATTTCTACACTTGAATTGCTATAACTGTACACGTGAAAGACGAAAGACCAAAGACCAACAAACACTGAGATTTATATACATGTTTGTATAGATTATCGCATTCATGGACCATAAATTGAGTGAAAGTGATAAGAAAAAGGGGGAAAATTTGTTGCTACAAACCAATAAAAATACAGTTAGGTTACAGCCAACAAATGAATGTTTGGTCTAGTTTTTCCTTTTTGAAAGGCCAAAGGGATGAGTTTATGAAGATCTTGTAATGGATAAGACAAATTACATGTACTTTACTGTTTGTATGATATAATGGTTTCTAGAACAGATTATTCATGTTGTAGGAGTGTCGAGTTACGGCGTCCCCGTTTTATGGGTTTATCGCCTTACGATGCAAAACAAGGTTTTTTGTCCTTTCCTTATGGCATTTGTTTCGCCATATAACATTAACACAAATGTTTCTCAAAACTTTAATTTAGCGGTCGGTATGCTGCATACGTTAGAGTCACAAAGATGCCGATCTGTTATTTGCCGAATTCCCTCCCACAACGCCTGAAAGAGATACAAATCTTGCTCTCCCTCTCTCAGTTTAGCATTCTTCGTGTTTCGTAAAACAATAAATTAAGACGATAACGAAATTAAAGTTTAGTAAAATATTTACTAAAACTTAGCTTCAAGTGTGTTTAGTAAGCTAAATTCATTTAAGTTAGATTCAAAGTTTATGGTTTACATCGGTCTCAAATTTAAGAATTTCATTCGATTTGTATTATACATAGTAATGTTACATTTTATTGCAGATCATAACCACTAAATTGGTTGCTGTTGACTATAGGTACTAAGGTTTATAAACTATTCTGTTCCTAATATTAATATGTATAGTACATATATACAATTTTAATATTTTATTGCCAAGAGGTCTTTGCATTAAATAATTTCTATGTATTTTCATATACCTCTATCTGTCATATCGCCTTACGATGCCAACACTGAAACAAATTAATGCTGCATGACGGATGTTCAGGGTAATTTGCAAACAAAAGCATTGTTTGCAATTATTAATTGCCAAAGTTTCATGTTTTTAACAATAAAAGTTGTTCATAAAGATGGCAGACAAAGATAGATTGACGTCGCCAAAAACTGAAGGATTGGTGGTAAATTTAACCTAAGCCGCAGCCTAAAATCCACTCACTTGCATTAAATAGTTTTACACACAAAGAATTGCTGTGTCAATTAACAGAAAACTATATAATGTAAGCTTGGTATTAATAAAATAGCATACAAAGGACTCAGTTGTCACAAAACCAAATTTCTCAAAGCTTTGAAAACATTTTGTACTAGATTTTAAACAAGATTACAACGTTTAACCAAAGACCAGTTTCTGTGATAAATGTTAGTAGAACTTAAGAATAAAATAAACTTAAAATAAAATCCATAAGAACAAATAAAACTGACTGATACAAAAATAGAAATAAAACTGACTGAGCGCACCAGTAACGACATGTTTAGTCGCTGTCGTTGCCTAAGTTCTCAAATTCTAATAAAGTTTACTGCAGAGAGGGGTCGCCAGTTAAACGTGCTTATCTTAATTTTTCTACATAAATTTTTGCATGAAATCCGTTATGATTACCAATGGAGCGACCGACATAACATCGCGGCCAAGCCGCGTAGACGGAAGAGAACAACTCCCTATAAGTGCAGCTGATGCATCAGGTGCAGTACGTCTTGTGACAAGCTGTTGTTGCTCGCCGCTCGACGGGGGGACAACTACGCAAATACAACAGCTTGTCAAGACAGGCTAAGGCTAACTCAGAACCGTAAAGCATTGCATTTCAATTTGACAGCGAGCTCTTCTTTACAATATTTTACTCAGTGTCGCATAGGAACTACGCTACACTTATTTTACTAGTTTTTCATTTCAAACTTTCGATCTGCCGTTAGGGGAGTCGGTCTAATCGCCCTGTATTTTGTGAGATACTCAAGCTGAAGGATTTTTTACGAAGCTGTCATTATAGGTACCTACATGTATATACATACAGACACAGTTACAAGTGTTTAAGATAAACTTCAATGAGATATTTTATACAAGAGAAACATTATGTGGTAAAGTTACGTGGTCAGACTGCATTAGCGAGCCTTTAGTTTAGTAAAACACTGTTTGTCAAACGCAGGTTGTCGTTTTTCCTGAGATTTAGCTTCTCATGGAATCTTTCAAAGCTATTGATAGCCTGTGTTCCGCGCACTTGTTTGTCATCTATGAGTGATGAAGTGACCATTATTCCTTATGAATACCGGCTTATAAAAAAAACTAAGGTTAGGGTAATTAGGAAATTGCTTTTTTTGCTTTTTCTTTGGGGAAAAAGCCGAGGCCTTACGAGAGAGTGAAATCATCTGAGACAAGGGACTCGACATTCGTTCAATATACAAGAAGGCTGTAGCTGCAAGTCTGCCTAACTTTGTTATATGTAAATGCCATAACTGTAGTTTACTTAGTATCTGAGATTGTGTTACAGTGTTGTAAACGTAAAAATAAAGCGAGATATTCTAAAGAACAAACTCTATGGAAGGAGTGGTGGCCCTGCAAAAGACCGTAGAGGAATAACTCCGAAGAGTTGTCTTATTTGGATGCTATCGGTCCCATGAACGTCAGGCTCATCAAGGCGCTCCGGACACCCGGCGCAGAAAAACATGGTGAATTGATCAAAAGGAAAAGGTGACAAAGCCAATATATATATATATATATATATAGTCAAATTAGATTGAATAGGAGGCCACTTTGAAAAATATATCCACGATATAGGGCTTTCGGATAATAGGAGGCTTCTGATAGGAGGCTTCGCTAGAAACATGCTTAAACAACTCTACTCGTCATGCTGATCGCATACGTATCTATTTTGCATTTTGCATAAATTTTGCCGGAGAGTTCAACATTTTGGAAAATTTTGCAGGTTAGGAGGCTCTGTAGTTTGAAATGGAGGACCTCCCATTAGCGTAAAATTTGAAAATTTTTATACAAAATTCTGAGTTGTCTTCTCTTTTGCAAGAGAAGTTATCTTCTCATTAAATTCAGGGCCTCCTATTATGTTTTTATATCTTGAATTAGATAGTCCTAGTTCCAAGCTCTACTTCTTTTTATATAAATTTAGCTAACTATGATATTTAGTTTGGTTCTTTTTACTTGTAATGAACCTTTATTGCATCATTTAATTTTCTATCAATTGGTTAAAAAGGCAAACTAATCCCTGAAACCCCATTTCAGGGATTTTGCCAACAGAACCTAAGAAAACCGATTTGCAGGCACATCTGTGTGTGCTTTGATCTAAAGTTTATCATACGTATTATTCATAAAATTGAAAACCTATGCTTTCTCTTAATAGTTTGTTAGTGGGCATGCATGGCAAAAACAAGCACTTTGTCCATTTAAAAAAAGTTGTAATAAGTTGCAATAAACGCTAGGATGGTATTGACATCAAATAATTGGTATTGAAACCATCCTAGTTGTCAAATAGAAAACTTTTAAAACGTATATTAATTAAAACAGTGCATATATTCATGCTGCCAAATATGCCTGGTAGAGTCAGAGACACCCAATTTTTAAAACATAAATGTCAAACATGGGAGATTTGCATACCTGTGGCCACATTTATTACTTATAAAATTTTATTTAGTCAATTCATTGCTACTGAGGCAAAACTGGGAAATATAGCATATGTGGGGCCCTTTGGATTATAAAAGGTTTCAGATAAGAGCTTTCGATGAAACCATGCAGTAACATTGAACACACTGTGCAGATTGCATGCATGTATATCTAACTCGCATTTATCAACATTGGTCAGCATATTTCTTTAAAAAAGCCCAAACTTACTCAAAAGGAAAAAGATTGACTCTTTAAGCAACCCCGTCAAGGAGTTGAGTTTACAGAAAAGGAAAGCTCAATATAAGTACGTCAAACAAATTGCTCAAGTGAGTGCAACGGTGACAAATAAAATATTCTTAAAACACAATGAGTTTGTATAAATCTAAAAGTCTTTAGTGCAAATGGAGCAACCTATCAAAAGCAGGCCAAACAGCTGTTACATTACCAAAAGATTAAAAATCAAAGCATTCACAAGAATACCATAAAACATTTATCAACAAAAGTGGACTAATTTATTTCTGTCAAATAAAGCTGTAGAGCTTCAAAACACTGAGCTCTATAATTGTCTTGCAAATTGTGCGACCATCTCCTGGCACCTCGAGTATAATGTGTGAAGTTGTGGTAGCTGTAACTAATGGCTCTGCACAATGTTTAAGATATGATTTTAGCTAGAGATCTTAGAAGCGATTCGCAAGAGAACTTTGTTGATTGTAGACACGCCCAGCTACAGAAAGAACTTTTAGGTTGGATGTCATTCCAGTCACTTGATGCCTTTTTGGAAATTGAACATCAACTTGTTGTTTGAAGGTTAGGCAATCTAGACCACTTTGCCTCCACTGGTAAACATGCTGCTCTACCTGCAAAGAAACCAGTTATTAACCTGTTAGTATAGTTAAAAATTAGGAGAATGTTGAACACTACTCATTTTACAGACTTTCCCAAGATATCAAACCAGCTTTAAAACAATACTGACTAAAAAGTGTGCTCCATCATGTTGTTTTAGAACGCTTAGGAGATTGGCCAGAAACTTGAAGAGTAGGCTTTTGCAGCTAGCTATATTGGTGGCTGTACTAAATGTAGGTCACACAGAAGATGCTTTCTTACTGAAACTCTGCATAATTATGTTTGCCCTACAGAGATTGCAGTTCTCACTATGTTGATGTTATGCCTAAAAAAAATTAACCTAGTAAGCCTTAAAAAATTCTTGTTTTGATGTTGTTAACACAAGTTAACTCAATAAAAGTAAAAAAACAACAAACATTATCATTGGGGGTCCTCCCATGTTTTGTGACGATTCTGACGACCCGACGACAGGGATATTTAAAAAGTGACAGACGAGACGACCATTTACCAATGTAGGTGACGAGGATTGCGTAAATAGGATTACTAAAGGTACGGCTGCACGTAACGAATTTTTCGTTGGTTCGGAGTTCTGGCCGAAATCACGAAAAACGCAGAATTAATCGGTCAAAATTCACAGAATTATTTGAGCTGTGCATGCCCACCGAGTTCGTCGACGAACGCTTTTAACAGATTAAACAAATTATTAACGAGCACGATTCTAGCGGCTTTAGCAATTAGTATAGTCCAAGACATGTACCGTGACACACAATAAAAATACGAAAGCATTTCAACATAGAACACACGATAAAACTGTCTAAGTCGCGCTATTTTTAGTTAGCGAGCACGACTTTAGCAAATTTTAAGATATATGTAGTCCGAAAACATAATGCGACACACAAGAAAATTATTACAGAAAGTTATCATAGTAAATACGATGCAACTGACTTGTTTGCGCTAGAGATGTCGACATTCTCTACCGCAAAACTTTTGCTGCTAAAAAGGAAATATAATTAAAAAATAAACAAATTGTAGCTATAGCGTCCAAACAATAAATGCATTCAATAACGCAATCTAAGCAGTTGCATCGTGTGTACTATGTTGATTTGCACTTATACTTTTACTATTGTGTGTCATTATACGTCTCTTGGACTATACTAATCGCAAAAGCTGCTGAGATCGTGCCCGCTAGCACGATTCTAGCAGCGCAGAATAATTCTGTGTGTTTCAATCATTTCGTGATTTTGGTTAGAACCAACGGAAATTTTGTTACGTGTTGCCGTACCGTTACTAACTTATTATTTGTTCATAAATCACCACGGTCAACCGAAACTTCACTAATTTTGGTTTGAAGCATCTGGCCCAGCATTTACAGACTGCCAAATAATTAAAGCAATGAAATGCCACGACATTGACAGCAAATCCGTTTCCAAGTCTGTGACTGACAGTGATTATTAAAGGCAATCTCGGTCTATTTTCAGTACAAGAAATATAGCTCTAAAAACCTAAGACGGCTGTCACTCTTCGCGGAGTAATCAGCAACGCTCCCAAACATCACTAATATGCTTATGAAGGTCGCTGGTTGAGCCATGCTTTTGGTTAGCAGAAGTTTAAACCTAGCGAGTTTCAGATTTTTAACGCAACCCAGTGCCACCAGTATAGATATTTGTATTAAAATAACGAATGTGAAGAAAGAGGTTGTTTTGGTTACCAATTTGAAAAAGGTGACAGTGATTTTAAAAGTGACGACAGTGATTTTAAAAGTGACGACAGTGATTTTAAAAGTGACGACAGTGATTTTAAAAGTGACGACAGTGATTTTAAAAGTGACTATTCTGACGACAGCTTTGTGTGGTAGGACTCCCATCATTAATGCTTTCTTTTAAGCTAAAGCTTTTTTGTCAAACTATTAGGTAAGAATGGTATCTTTTAAATATAAAATGTAATGAATAGTTGGGTTAAGAAAAGCTTTATTTTACAAACTAATAATTACAGCGTTACCATTCCTCTTATTTTTAAGCAAAATGCACCAAAATCTACAAAATTTTACACATTCAGCCTGTACTGTGATGAGAACCGTGTCTGTCCATATAAAGCCACCATTGGATAATGGAAAAATATTGCATCCCGCTGGATTTGAACTTGCAACATTTACCTTGCTAGACTGACACTACAAAAACTATGCTAATTAACCTTGTAATAATTTGCAATATTTGAATGCATAATTATTGCAACTGATAATCTTTTACAGCACTCTACACTGCCAGGGTATTTGTTGGTACAAGCCAAGTTGATTCAAAATCTTGAGCTGAGTAAAATTCCTAACTGTCTACACGGTCAATTTTTTCCATGCACAGATTGACTATGAATTGTATAAAAGTCCCTTTTCATTCAGTTGGCCTTTAACACTGTAAGGTTGGTGTGTATGAATATGCCTTTCACTGCAATGCATATATGTACAAATTAAGCCTAGGGTTACTGCCAGGTTACTCTGCAAAGCAGAGTTGTCCTCTCGTGCACTCCAAACAAATCCTAAATATTTAGGATTATACATTAATCATTAATTATATAGACATTATTGAAATTCTTTAAATAGTTTAGAAGTTTCTATTAAAACAGATTTTCAGCTTTTGTTTACACCATTTAGTCTCTGCTTATATGATAAAGCTACTCTTTGCCATTAGCATGTCTGTGCAAATGCACTCGTTTATAACAGTTCATCTTCGTAGACTATTTGAGATGACCAAAATAAATTCTAGGTCAGCAAAAAATCTAACTCTGATGCTCATATCAACTGATTTGACAATTAAAAAACATTCAGTTTTGAAGGTAGTAAACATGAATTTGGAGATCAAACAGAAGGTGAGGTGAATAAAAGCCACAAAAGACAGGCTGATACTTGTTGCGGCTAGCTAACAAAGTAAAATCAGTGTCTGTATGACTTATCATTTATCCATCGTTGGGAAGAGCTTGGGAGCAAGATAGATTTTGATGAGACTAGATATCATGACATTCTGCTTGGTATACAGACGGTCTCCAACCTACGAACGAGTTACGTTCCGAACAATTGTTTGTACAGTGAATTTGGTCGTAAGTTGCTTCAGTGCTATATTTTGTATTATACCTTATGCTTAAGGCCTACATGTATATAAGTATATTGAAGGTTTATATTAGTATGTTTAAGGCTTGTATAAGTAACCTGTAAATTGGTTTGTACTGAAAAAACTTTTTAATAAAATGGAGAGAATACTGTGGTGGACGCCGGGCCATGACACAGCATTTCTTATTGATCGTATGTGTTGTCCTTTTTTATTATATCGTTGTTTTAATCGTTATGCTAGAACTTATCTTTGTTGTCCTTTTTTATGTGTCGTCCTTTTATTATACCGTTGTTTCACTCGTTATGCTATTGTTATATCTGATATCATGTTATAACACTATCATTTATCGTCACTTTTATTGTTGTCATACCAACTCGCTAGCGGTCCTATTTATTCACCTTGTTAGCCGGTGTTCTCACCGTTTGCCGTTAGGACGGAACAGTTGATATTACTGAATATAACAGAGCGCTCTCATTTATTTGAGCAGAGCAGATAGATGTACGCTCCTCGAATAGTGAAATTTCCTTCGCTAATAAAAAAGCTGAATGAAACTACACACACTCTCTTCTTTTTATTTATTAGTCTAGATCGTGCCAAGTAAAGGTCGGCAAACTCCTTTACAATACATACAGGAAAAATAAAAAAGTTCTTTGCGCACTGGAGATACGTTCACATACTAATGCCCTGCAACGAACTGGGCAGAGGAAGGTGGATGCTGGGTGATGCTTCTATGTAGCCCCTCTTTCTGTCGCTAATAAGTCGGTAATCCCGTCGGTATTATCGATGAATATACGCGCAGACCTGTTCGTATGTACCGTTGTGTGTAACTCGAATGTTCGTAAGTAGGAAACCGTCTGTATTAACACTCCAAAGCTTTCACTGATAGATCCCCTTCAAATATTTCTGATTTCTTGCGAGGCGAATCATTTTACATATTTTTGACAAAAATGACAATCTCTAATGACAAACTAGTTTAACAATGTATTGGTATCTATAATAGCGAACCCTATGCATCTCATCATTGCTCAAGTTTGGCAAGAATGTAAGCGATATTTTTAAGGACAACTATGAAAATTTTGTTAATAATTTTGGGATCTTTCACCAACTTGACACTTTACCCTATATGGCATTACTTATGTTGGTCAAACAAAAGCTTTACATAAATTATTTACATTGAGAGGAATTTGCGTTATAATAGGTATACATGTACATTATTGCAAAATTTGCTGTACAGCTATTCCAACCAGATAAAAATCTGACCTATGCCCATACTACAAAAAAATCATAATTTGAGTTAAAGTACTTGGATTTAAGTTAGAATATGACCTAAAAGTCAATGAAAGGAACTTAAGTTTACTTTTCACATAGGAAACAAATACATTATGCTTATGAAACAATGCAAGTGTTTTGGCCTTAAAGTTTGGCTTATTAATGTATATACTTAAAAACATTACTTTTTATTTTGTGGGTTTTCACTGTCCACAAAAGACCCTGGTCCCCGTTAATCCCGAAAATTGAATGGTGACTGCAAAAAACAGCTATGACAGGCCGAACAGGATTTGGAACAAAAGGTACATTTCTCACAAACAGAGATTGTAAATGGTACAAAAATGCAAGTTAAGCAATACGAGTGTCATTCAGAGTTAAAAAAAGCTATAGCTTGTTGCATACTATTAGATACATCGTCCAAATACATATTATTGAAATTTTCGGACTAGCACAAAATTTTTCATCTCAATATTTGTAAAATACATCTAAAAAAATATTGTTTTTCACCAAGGTTCATTCTATGTCACTCAATATTTTGGTGTTTTGACACTCTAATTTACCTTCACTAAGTTCCTTTGTCCGCTCTCCTCTGACCAGAAACCTCCCCAAATATGTAAGCTTTTGTAACCTTGAATCGCCAATTCTTTAGATAACTTGTCTAGCACCAGAGTGGGTGCAAAACATGTTATAGCAACACCCTGCAATTAGTAATAACAAAATAAAAATATCACATTTTTTGAATGAATGATTTTCCGATTTAAATTAAACTCTTTTCATAGCTAATCAATTGAAAGCTCATTGCTTGCTGCAAAAAAAAGGAAAAAACTGAGCAAGCAGAAGTGCATCTGATATTTTAGCTTATGACTCTCAATCCCAGCTTTGATATTTGTCACCATTGTGATTTGTAGGCAATAGAAGAACGCGAGTTAAGCAATGTAAAAACTTATTCATATTCTATTAAAAAAAGGACTTCAAATATTGAAGTGGTATTTCAAAAGCAATTACTCATTCGTAAAATTGATAGTCAGTAGTCTGAGCCTGATCTGGACTTGGCTTTTAGATATTATTGCAAAGTAAAGTTTAGAGCTGGTCACCATAGGTTTTAACTGTGAGTTTCAGTTCCTATCCCAGACACTATGCTTACATATAGTCTGTACAAGTGCTATCATCAGTGGACAGGCAACCAGAATGCAAGAACATGACAACTATAAACATGCAAGGGTTAATAGGAGCTGTATACACAATTAAAATAAAGCAGTTATTTCACAAGGCATAGTCCAATTTGTAAAACGGAATAACTAGTAAATGACATTAAACTAAATTGTTGTTGATGACAGCTCTGCACAAGCTTCAGCTAAACATTCACAGATAATAATTACATAAGAAAATACACAAACTAAAAAGCAATAATACTTAGTCAATACTAAGAATGATTATGAAGTTTAAGAATATTAATCAAAATTACGTACAGTGGCACTCGCATACCGTTGTTGCTTGAAAGGTATGTTTCCAAAAGAAAATCTTGTCATTTTTCTAAAAGATTACTAATGCTTAAAGGTTGACTTGCAACAAAATTCACGCTACAGTTATTTGGTATCAAAAGATTCACCATGTCTTACTCTGTTGTGTTGCATGTGCAATATATGTAGAAATGTGATAACATGCTCTTAAAAGCTCAAAAGCGGAAAGTTAATCGCCGCCATCACGAAATTGCCGAAGATTAGAATCCCGTTCCAAACATGGGTCAAATGAAACGTAGCTCAACAAGATGGCTTCTGTTTACACTTTCATGCAACCTCATTCATTCAAATATTTTCACAATTACACTTCACGCATTCAATGAAACGATGTCTATTGTCCTCAAGCATCTGTTTCCTCATCACTGTATTGATGTCACTTTGAGCACTGATATCTCAAAACCTACTGTAAAAAATGGTTTAATTTTTAACCTTAGCTCGAAGGAATGCATATCATCATCTGATAAGCATGACAAGCCTGTTGGTCACCTGTGATAGTCAAAAAATGCTGCGGAAATTATGCGCGCTGTTTGGCAGGAAGCATGGGTCACATGATCAGATTGCGACTAGACGATTAGATCAACCCAAAACAAAATTGTAAACTAGCGAGCATCTATATTTGGTAGGAGCTCTTTGACGAAACCCAAAGTTTATGTCATAAATTAGTGCTACAAGAAGTTTTATATTGAGCCTTTTACGGAACTTACAATTCATGTGAGAAGATCACGTGTCAAAACAATAACCAAATCATTTTACTATGTCAGAGAATAGAATTGATTCCAATCTACGGCGGTTTCGGGATCGCGGAGATTAACTGTTTCTTTTTTAGCTTTTAAGAGCTTGTAATCACAGTTCTCCATATTTTGCACACACAACACAGCAGAGTAAGCCATGGTGAATCTTTTGATACCAAATAACCGTAATGAAATTTTGTTGCAAGTCAACCTTCAACAAGCAAAATGATAACAAGCTCCAGTACCATGCATTGACAACTTGGGCAGCTAAGCCGTACATGCAAATCAGATGAGTATTTTACGGTATTTTGGAAAGGCCAATAATTAACCAATATTTGAGTTTTCATCAAATTAAAGTACATTTAATGGGCCATTTTAGCAGCGCAAAGAAAGCACATTTCTGATGACCATTTGCACCAATTTAGGGCAGGTAGTAGGATTGAAACAAATTGGTTCGACTTATTTTAGTCAAAAATGGATTCAAGTATTAGCCAAATGAAAGTTTGTTACGGAAAGTTCTATCATAAGAACACAATTTGAAATAAATTCTATAATAAACCTCTTGCAGTTGCTTCATTTTGTCCTGCAAACACATTAAAATCTGTAATAGAAAACAAGACACCTATACAAAATCAAAACTGGTAGTTAATTTCTGTTAGTGATGACATATTTTTTATTGTAGTTCTACAATAGCACTATAAGTTCCAAACAGTGCATTAACTATTAATATGTGTCATGATCACAGAGTTCATGGTAAGTCGGGATTACAAGATTTAGCAAACAAAATTTTGATTCTAGCCTAATTACAGCAGATTATATGGTCAACAAAACTGAAGCACGTTTACCATTAGTGCAAAAACATAGTTCCAAGAAAACTGGTATTAAAGTTTGAGAAACGAAAACCAATGTAAAGTTTTGTTTACATTTCAAAACGACATAGCAACCAATATCAAGATATTGTGATATTTATCTAGATTTCTGTACTTGGATCCAAAAAACTATGCTGAATTTAAAAATCTAAACAGATTTTAGCTGGTTGTCAAAGAAATAGCTGTATATTTATAAGAAAGTGTATTACTTATTTTTGCAGATATTAAAAACAGCTTGATTGTATCGCGATATTGGGCACACCCAAATCATCAACCAAATCTTTAGAAAATTAACAACAGTAACATATTGCACACCATCGGTCACTATATACTTCGACCTTGCAAACTCGAATAATTATTCTCATAACTAAATCTGATTATAATTTTATAAAAATTGAATAATTATTCTTATTATTAAATATTGTAGTAATCTTGTAAGAATCGTTAGGAAAATATCACCACAACTCCCTTTACTTTCACTGCTTTTGACATCAGTTAGAATACCAAAGTACTCATTACAAGCATCCAAAATGTCAAAGTTACCTTTAAAATCGGCAAAAAAGAAACAATTATTTTTAGCGGACACCATTTTTCAGTACTTCTTGTTTAGCATAGCAACGGTTTTAAGTTTTTTTTCGATGGTAAAATACTTTTATTGGCTAAACTGACTTCAGATTCAGAAAGATCATTATTTGATCGGTCCAGACCTACAGGTTACAAAATTTGTTACCAATATTATAAGTTCAGTTGGTGCAACTTCAAAGTCGAATAACTCAACTTCGTGATTTGCGACTTAACCATGTTTTCTGTGACCGCAACCCATATGATCTACCTGCTGATAACTTCAACTCCTTTACTACCAAATGGATCTCTACCGCGAAATAAGTGTTTCGTGAAACTTAATTTCTAAAAGAGTGTATAAATGGTTATAACTTTACACCCCAATTGTTTATTAACAATATTTTTATAGCAAGTTTGTCAGCATAAGTTTTTATGTTAGTTCATGCCCCCAAAAATATTACAAACGAGTTGTCGAGTGAGAGGGACCACTTTTCGTCCATTTTGAAATTACTGTGAGGTAAGCACAAAACTCTAGTCGGATGATTTATGAATATTATTAGTTTACATGTTAATTAATCTGATGAACATAATTACTCTCATTAGTACTATTGCTCAATAAAGTTGCTCAGTCTATAGATCTGAAGTTAGTAACCATTTATGGCTGTATTGCTTCTGAAATTACTGGTCATCAGTAAGAAGATTTCATAAAACAAGTTTTTGCAAAGCAAAACTATGCGCAGGTTGTAAACGCATTCTTATTTGCTCAACATATGCAAATAATAGCTTTTTTTAATCAGGTATAGATGTAATAAGATAATTTACTAATTAATCAGTAATCGGAAACAATTTGTACAAAAGCTTGCTAAAGCCGCATCATGCAGCACTTGGCCATACAGAAACACATTGCCAAACGAGCTGTACTATTGGTAGTTTAAGAGTTCACACTGAAACAGCTTCAACATAAAAATAAGACATAAGAAATCAGTGCAAAAACTGCTTCGTATTACATTTACTTCATGCCTTGTTGTAATTGAGCATCATACTGCGTGCACAATTAGGAAAAATGGCTGCAAGATCAAAATTTACCAAGTCTTTAATTTGTTAATGAAGCCGTGATAAAAAACAATTTAGACAATTTATGCAGAACTTAAATGCAACTGCATTTCATCAGCATTTTTATAAGCAGGCTTAGTGTAAAAAAACAGAGTAAGAGCCATACTACAAGTTCATGAAGTTTTGAACAAATTGTTACTTTACCCTTCAATATGTTGTAAAATGCTAAGACAAGGTTAAAAAATTATGGACGCTGTTGGAAGAGAGAACGTTTCAAATGCCTCTAGATTTCATAAAAAAACAGCTAAAAATGATGGCCAGGGTTCTTGAGGACACTTTTATTTGTATGAAAGATTGGTAGATAGAACATTATTACACAAACAGACAATTCCAGAATTAAAGCGCAAACATTGTGGCCATAAAAGGTAAATAAAAATTGTTTCAAAGTAAAAGCTAAAAGGCTATTGTGCCTGGTAGTAGTAGCATCATTACCATATCATTTTTCTATTGAATAACGTAATACACTTTTTATTAGAATAGAACAGACTTTGGTACATTAATTTGTCCTACATGTGATGGCTCTTATTAAAGACCTAATTTTCACCAATGAAGTGTGCCCTCAGATTAAGATGACCCTATTTATGAATCACACTGCCTATCAGAGTTTTTTAACATACACATTAATCAGCAGAAGGTTTTACGCCTAATGTTACCGACAAAAAATCTAAAAAGTGTGTTGCAGTATGAGCTTGGTCAGGTTCTCATCCTCTTTTGCTGATACAATAGGTAGCAATCAGTAGTCCATTTTCCAAAGGTTTATTTATTGCCCATTTCTAAAACCTTGGTAGCTGTAAAGGTCTAACACAGCTGTTTATTGCAATAATAAACTGTAAAAACAAAAATAATGATTCTCAAAAAACTTTGGTTGCTGTTGGCTGTTAACATGTTTTCTATTAGTTAGATGCAGGATGGCGATTGGTTTTTTCCTATTAGGTACACATATGACCGGCTAACTAATTGCCTACTCACTAATAAGAAATGTTTTGTACAAATATTTTTTAGCGCATTGCTCTTGGTTATAAGCGTACATTGTGCTGAGCTGCACTGCGCAGCCTGTTGTATGCACTCAGTTAATGGACTAGACCAAAATCTGATTGTGTTTTATACTTTTTCCATTCGGAAAACCCAGGCTACACTCATTAAGAAATACATTCAATCTTTAAAAAATGGTTAATATTTTAATACTTTGATATTGTATTTGTACAATTTAAATATCAATTGTACATGCCACTCCATACATGGTTATTTTGCTTCATAACTATTGTTTTACTGTTTTTTGCGGATTGTCAGTGCTATAGTATTTTAGTGTAGCCAACTACCCAATGTAATGACTGCAGTCTCCAGAGCTCACTTTAGTCATCAAAGCCCAATTTAATTATCAGAAGATTAGGACTACAAAAAGTAGAGGACTCATCAACTTACCCTTCAGTTTTTCAAAACACTTGTAGGTCAATATGATTAGTTCTGTGAGAACATGATTAAAGAACAATAATTCTGCGTGGTGAGCTCATCTTCGTTCTCCAGATTAAACAACTTCTACAAAAGAACAAAGATTTTAACATTGTATAAAAAAATAAGTTGATGAGGACTTTATGCACAGAGTCTATGACCACCTTCAATTTGGTATTGGAAAAAATGTTGAAAGTGAGCTACCGTTAAACCTATATTTGAATGCACCTTGATTTGATTGGCACCGCTATTTGGGACCACATCAGGAGATTGCTTTGAAAATCGAGCGCCATCTTTTTAATGAACGCCAACTCTATTTGAGGAGGTAAGTTACCTTATTAGTATATGTATAGGTTTAGGTATATTCGCCTTTTGTGAAAATATAGCAAGGAGCTTTTAAGGTCCAAACACACTAGGCGATTTTATTGCAAGCGTCATGAGGGCGAAGATATCGCTGGTGCGTGCATAAACACACTCAAGCGATTTACTAGCAAATTATATAATGGGCACGCTCACAAACTGCCAATAAAAATCTGTATCATTAGTTTTTTCGGAGTTGTTGATAAATTTAGGCCAGTCAAAATGTCGTCGTCTAGGCTACAACATAAACAACCTCCACATTTGTTATTAAACCTATCTCCCTTTCAAAGAGTGTACACTGCCTACACTACAAGAAGACAAAAGAAAAACGATTCTTGTATTTTTAGCTGTATTGTTTTTACAATTTTTTATACATATTTTATTTTGTAGTGGTTTTTCATATTTAATATATTAAATATTTACCATTCTCAAGATGGTCAACTGGCGCAACGATTGACTCCGGATGTTGGTTTTCAACTCGGTTTTTTTTAAATTTTGTTATGATGGACAGAACTGGGAGTGCTATTATTAAATTCATGAACAATTGAGTGTTCGTTCTGAAGATGTTTCGTAACAAAATAGAAAATTGGAGCTGATGTACGTTGTTGAACATCGGTAAGAAATAATTACCCGCCGTAAAATTACATTCTGGTAAGAACTAACCAATCGAAATGCATCTCGTTAGCAATAAAGTTGTGTAGAGAAATTCTAGCTTTATCGCTCTGCATGAACACGCTGAGTGAATTTTAACGCAGATTAGCTCTAACGCAATATCGCTCTAATTATCGCCTAATTTGTTTTCACCTTAAAGCCTGGTTTCCATATGACAACGCAATGATCGCGCGCGGCCCAGTGATCGTGCGCAATGCATTTCTTGGGCAGCGAGGCAGTGTTTCCATATCGCGCGTAAGCTCCATGCTTGCATTGGACAGGGTGGATATTTTCCTTAATTTTTCGTAGGAGAGACATATTTCTTCGGAAAAACTGACCTCCGTTGCGAAATTACGCTGTCATATAAAAATCAGGCTTACTCTTTCGTACGGGAGACTGATTTCTTCGGAACAAAGCCTATCGCTGGAATTGTGGGATAGGTTGAAAAGGTCTAGCGGTGTATTGTGGGATACATAATCGCACGCACCCATCGCAAGGATCCATTCTGTTGGATACTTGCGATCAGCGTACGCACGTCGCGCGACCGTCGTACGTTGACGTTTCCATATCACAACTGGCCTACGCACGACGTCGTGCGCCTTGTTGCGCGCCTTGCGCTGTCATATGGAAACCAGGCTTAAGAGAATGCTTCAGCGATAACACTTGTTCTATTGAGTCAAATATGCTACAAAGCAAAAAATTACTCTGAATTTGTTGTTGGGGTTTTATAAAAACACCATTATCAGCTTTTCAAATGTCTTAACCGCCAGTACATCAGCAGTCATAATTAAACATTGTCCCAAAAACAAGCGGCCTCAAACTGCCTAAAATATCGTACTAATCAAACATTCCATGTTAAGTGGAAAGAAAATGGGATAAACTACAGCATTGAAATTAAAGCACTCTCACACTCACTTCATGAACAGTTCTGTCAAAATCTTTACTGATAACTCAGCTTGCACTTTTATTCCATAAGTGCCAGAGTCACATCTAGGAGCAATAGGTCGGCTTTGCGCTAGAGGACAAGCAAGGCTAAAAGTGATAAAAATTAGATAATACACAATAAACTTTCAAGTTCAATTAGTGATGAGGGAGCAAAAGTATCCTACATGGGAGCTATTGCACACTTTAAACATGATATTTGTACCTCACAAACTCACATGGTCTTTTAGAGTAAAGTAGATGCTCCTATAACGTATACCTCCTATAGCATAAATTCTAGAAAAAGTCGGGCAATTTTGTGAAGTTTTTGCTTCGTACCGCGTAAAAAACTCCATATAACTTAAAGTGTATCATCGGGCGAGTTCTAAAGTTTGATTTGAGTGTTAGTCTGTCTCGCCACACCTGCGAGAAAAGAAAGCGACATACAGCGGTGTCAAAAAGTATTTGTCCACCTCAAACCTCACTGCCCATTTTAGGTAAATTTGTTGTAGTAGTCATGTAGAGGGATTAAACCCTGACAAACCATGCATCATTTAAAAGTAAATTAACATTAGATCTTGTTGACACCATCAGTAATAAAATTACGGTTAATCAGGGATCAATAATCATTTATAGGCCAATCAATGTGAATCAGTGCTTATTAACTCATTTTCAAACGCAATATGACATTATTAATTTTCAAGTGGAATATTATCACAACAATAAAGATCCTGTTGGACAGCATGTGCAGCAAAGGTTTACAGTTTTGCTTGTTAAAAGAGGAACAGCTAGAGATCCCAGAATTCATACCAGCGTCAACATCAACCATGGATAAGAAATGTGTCAACGACCTCATCATTCGCCTGCATACGATGGGCAATCTGAGCAATAGAAAAATAGCGAAGAAGCTTAGAGTATTTCAATCTAAAGAAAATTAATTGGTAAAGAAATGAATGCAGCATCAAACCACCAAAGATCTACCACGATCAAGGCGTTTGAAAAAACCAGCTGTCCAACATGATTGCTGGTTTCAGATTATGAACACTCAAGCGCTCGTGAGGCTTGTTCACAGCATGCCTAAGGCTGCAGAATGGTTATAGTCTGCAAAGGCTACCAGATAAAATATTAAAATGCAAAACAACCCCAATGGTTTTTTTCTGGGCCCATAACAGTACAAGACTGTTATTTTCAATTTAGAAAATAATTAAAGAAGAGATAATAACGAAATTTGCGATGACATATTTTCTGGTATGCAGTGTGAATTAGTAGGCAGCGGTTGATACAATAGAAGATATTTGGCAATTTTAAAATCTAGTTATTTCTATTTTTCAGCTCATTAGGATTGTTTTGATACAGGGTTTTATGTATGCGGTGCAAAATATTTCCAAATTATGATGAATTTATTACAGTGCTACACTTACTTAAACAGGCAGACAAAGATTTTTTCCCAACACTGTACATAAAGCATTATACATATAATACATACAATTTCCATGACATTCTGACTCTTGTGATAATTTGTCTGAAGTGACAACGGAACAGAGAATAGGTACATGTAGCAGTGCAATTGTTGATAAATACTTTAAGGCTATTGGTCGGTGCATCTGAATGTCACGAGTTGGAGTTGCAATCTTGAGCTCTTAAGAACGAATAGATGACGAAAAGGTACTATCGCTTTTTTATAGTGAAACTATTTTTTCTTAGTCAATTGTTGTAAGTCGCTGTCGCGCCAAACTATGCGCTCTTCATCAAATTATTGTCAAATTACCACAATCATGGTCTATTAAACCAATGAGGTTGATCATGAAAAGTTGTCGATGAAAACCAATAATACAGTTAAGGCACCGCCAATACATTTAAAAGAATTTAAGTCGGATTCTCACATGAGCGAGTTTGGAAAGGTCCTGAAATGGTTTAGACAATTTACATGTATGTTAACATTCTTATAATGAAAAATCCTTATCATGTAAACGTTCCTAGAACTGATCATCTCATTTTAGCAGCGCCTACTGTACAGTCATGTCTGATATGAGAGCAAAATGCATTCTGGGACAAAAGCTCGCAAGTTAATTTTCTTAAAGTCCTATCTCAAAAATGTGTTTTATATAAATTAACCAAAGATAAATTATTGTGTTGCCATCCTCTAAAAAACTACCAATAAGAGATATTACAATGAAAAAATACATGATTTTATCTATTCATGCTCTATACCCATGCCCCCAAGGCTACAAATACCTATGTAAAGGTTATGGTCTGCATTAAAATGTAGCAGTATTATGTACAACATATTTTTGAGTAGTGGCAGTATGCAGCAGTCCATACAGTAGCATACCATATGGAGTTCTTACCTTTCAGAGAATCATAGCACTACTGATTGTGAGAGAGAGACCTGATGCAACACGCTTGGTACGCTACACTTTTGTGGCATCGCATAAACAAACTTAAAGTATAAATTTAATATAACTGAATTCAGCTTAATTAAACATTCTTGAAAAAAACATTCTGATCTTATATTAGAGCTAATTCTATTTTTTCTTCATTTTAATTTTTAAATCATCTCTTCCTGGCTGGAAACTTCTCGATTTGCTTATACTCTCATTTTTAGCCAACCTTTTTAAAACAAATCTGAAGCAGACCTGACGGGAAAACCAAGTGATGTAGTTTCCGTAACTGGCCTTTCGCATCTTTGGGCATTTAGTGATACATCAAAAACCACCTTGCAAGCTCGCATCTCTAATTTTCTAGAATTTCAAGGCGAAAGTGGGTAGTGAGATAGTGAATGGTACAGAATTTGTGTAAACATAAATTGCTTGAATTCTTAAATCTATTTATTGGTTATTGTTATATATATATATATATATATATCAATATATTTATTTTGAAGGTTTGGGGTAGACTGACGCAATCTTCTGAAGAATCAATTGATTTCCTATAGCCGGTTTGTGTATTGACTCGTGTTCGCTTCAAATTCTGTATCATTTACGATTTTGCTACCCATGAAAGTTTATTATAAGTTATGACTAATGTGTTGAGAGTATATGGGAGGTCATTAAGTACAAAGCCCATCAAGTCAAGTAGTCAATGATGACTTACCAGCTGTTCAAAATTAGGTTGGGTACGTGTCTAATGACAGGGAAGAAGCGTTCAACTGACATTTATGATCTACTCATCGCCAAAATCTTCCGGAAGACAATGCAAGGAAGAGGACCTTGATGACCGCCCAGGCCTATATAGATGAAAGAACCGTGAGTCACCACCGGTTTGTATGTCAATGAATTTGATATAGAAATACATAAAGTGCTGGTCAAATGAAAAGCAATACACGAGATGTTATGGATGAATAGCTATGCAAATGGCTTTGTGCTAACCCTTGGTATGAAATATTACCCAAGCCTGTGTCATTAGACAGCAACCACATTTGCTAATTAAAGCTCTAATTTTTAAATAAATTAGACAATGCTATGTAAATACATGTAAGATAATATCATAGTTGTTAAATATAAATACAAACTTGTAAAAATCCATGATACGAAACCGAGTTTTAACCCGTTGATCCTTGTTCGATCTAATCAATGCGTGTCAGTAAACCTAGACAATATGTCCAGCAATCCGAAGTTATTAATTTTTTACCAAATATAGCTAAACGTGCTAACAATGCAATGATATTTGGTGAAACAGCAGTACAAAACGTCGGACAACCTACAGCAGATGTCATCAAACAGAAAAAAACAGTATGTCACCATTATTCGGGCTAAAACTATAAAAGTTTGCACGATTTTAAACACTCATTAAACATTTACAGATAATATTCATCCATAGCACACTCATCATCCTTTCATGACTCAAAATATACTGGAAATTTATATTTATTATCATAAAATTCCACATTTGTATCACAGTCATTTATGACCTACCAACGAATGAGTCATATTGATTGTTTCGCGATATCATTCTAATAAAATGTGTTATCATAATGAAAGAAGTAGATAAAGATAAGTGAAAAATGTTACAAATGGAAGTGAAATTCAAAATCTAACATCCTGCGAAAAAATTAATTTTATTAGTTTTTGCTGTTGCTTAAAAACATATTTTGTAAACAGAATCATATGGAAGCCTGTATTCCGCCATTAAGGTTTCTGCCACAGCCTACGCAATTCCGTAATACCAGCTGTGAGGGTTCAGAGAGCTAACATTGATGAGATACTGCATTATTTACTGTTTTGCTTAGTATTGTTCCTTATACCTAAATTGTAAAAACAAATGAAAAATAATTTTCTTTTGTTTTGCAGGTACAACTACAAAAACATTGACAACAAGCGTGATAATCTCAAATCAGAAGATTGGAGACTAAAATTATAAAAACACTACACCATTCTATGTCATTTTAATTGAACAAGTTGAACTGACTGAAACATGCTACATCTCCGGTGTTTTTTTTTGTAAAACCTAACTTAATACATGACACCAGCATAGTCAGCGTGATATTTAAATGCAACTATAATTATTTCCCGAGTTGCATTAGTCCATAGCAAGCATAGTTGCTGAATATTGCACATCTTTCAAGTGGAGTAAAGCCAGCACTTATACATTCTGCTCAAAGAGTTCTTGTGCCAAATCTCAAACTCAGCAGTCAAAATTCTAGCCAACAAGATAAAAATACTCAAACTTTTAAATATCAAGATTTGAGAGAAGATAATTCCCGAATTTCCAGTGAGTATAATACTACTTTTTACTAACAAAAGTCAACCAAAATACCATGAGAACAGTAATACACAGTGTGGGTAAGGTTAGTCGGCTAGGCTATTAAAAACTAGATGAAATCATAATTGTTATATACAGGGTTTAGCTTTATAAGAGGGTCAGTATGGTGTAATCTCAAGAGTTCAAAACTTTCAAGTTGGAAACATTGGAAAACATTGAAATCAATGTTCAGAGGCTAAGCATGACACTAAACCACAAAAATTTTCATTTTAATGTCATGACCAGAGCTATATTGATTGCTATTTATGATTTTTGTTATGTGGGTCTACAGAAAAAGCTATATTAAATAGTACTCCACCCTTTCCTATTACAATTAGTTAAAACAATATGATTTTTAAATTTCTTGTTGGCATGAGTAACAGTAACAAAATAACAAGAAAAGAGGGCGTTCAGCTAAAGACTAAGACACAGTTGTTATCAAAATTATAGACCATATAATTAAACCCTGAAAATAAAATTGAAAAAGGAGTCACAATGTTTTATCTTGTCAGTACATACCTGCAACCAAAAGCAAGTCAGGCATCATAGCATCATTACGAAACACGATTGCAGAATCTACAGAAAAAAAAGACAATTGATGGTGAGCATGCATTCATGTTGACCAAGATAAGTTAGTCAGTACATCACAAGTTAGACAAAGACACACGAGTAACGCATGTAAACAAGTGCCAGCGAGGTGTTGACAGTGGCTGATGGGATTAGCCATTTCTCTGAACTAAACAATCACCAGCCACGCTATTACATAATGCCATACACTCAGCAATACACGAATGGATGTTTAAATAATGCTAGCTACTAGATTATGACCTTCAGTTCTTGAACTGGGTAATGTCTGGCTCTGAAAGCTAAAGCTTGCAAGATACAAAAGGTGTCCCACAGCACATTGGAGAACTATCAAGCAAATTTAGTCATTGATTTTGCTAATGCTGCACACAAATTTGTTGCTAACTAACATATTAATGTGTATACAGAGAGCTTAATTATTTTGCATGTATCTGTATCATGGTTCAAAAGCTAAGCTTGCTGAAAAATTATTTAGTAATTCATATCTACCAAAGCATTATGAATTATAGCAACTCTCGACTACTGCCAATCGCTTGACATTTCTACAGTTTCTTCGGCTTTTATGACTACAGAGGTTTTCTTGGTTTGCGATTAGGTTATCTGGAGTGTTCTTGTCCCTGCATGCACATATATCTTTTTTGATCACTCAAACCTTATCTCTATCTCTTCTTCGAGTACATAGAACAGTTTAAGTGTTGTTCAATATATATACGTAAATTGTAATTTTACAGGTGAAAATAACTTTTTATCATTTTGCAGGTAGAACTACAAAAAACATTGGCGACAAGCGTCAGAATCTCAAATAAGAAGAATGGAGACTAAAATTATAAAAACACTACACGACTCCATGTCATATTTAATTGTATTAGTAGAACTGACTGAAACATGCTATATCTATGGTGTTTTATGTGTACAACCTAAATTATTACAAGACACCAGCTTAGTCATCATGATATTGAAATGCAATTATAATTATTTTCATAGTTGCATTAGTTCGTAGCAAGCCTGGTTGTTGAATATCACACATCTTTCAGTCCCAGTAAACCCAACATTAATCCATTTTGTTCAAATAATTCAAGCAGCAAATCTCACACTCAGCAGTCTAAATTCTAGCCAACAAGATAAAAATACTCAAACTTTCTAATTACAAGATTTGAGAGAAGATAACCCCATGAATTTTCAGTGAGTTTCACTGCTAGTGCCAAACCCTAATTTGTACTAACAAAAATCAGCCACAATACAATCAGGACAGTACTACACAGTGTGGGTAAGGTTATTCGGCTAGGCTATTAAGAACTAGATGAAATCATATTTGTTATAGACAGGGTTAAGCTTTATAAGAGGGTCAGTATGGTGTAATCTCAAGAGTTCAAAACTTTCAAGTTAGAAACATTGGAAAACATTGAAATCAATGTTCAGAGGCTAAGCATGACACTAAACCACAAAAATGTTAATTTTAATGTCATGACCAGAGCTATATTGATTGCTAATTATGATTTTTGTAATGTGGGTCTACAGAAAAACGCTATCTTAAATAGTACTCCACCCTTTCCTATTATAATTAGTTAAAACAATATGATTTTTAAATTTCTTGTTGGCATGAGTAACAGTAACAAAATAACAAGAAAAGAGGGCGTTCAGCTAAAGACTAACTCACAGTTGTTATCAAAATTATAGACCATATAATTAAACCCTGAAAATAAAATTGAAAAAGGAGTCTCACTGTTTTATCTTGTCAGTACATACCTGCAACCAAAAGCAAGTCAGGCATCATAGCATCATTACGAAACACGATTGCAGAATCTACAGAAAAAAAGACAATTGATGGTGAGCATGCATTCATGTTGACCAAGACCAGTTAGACAGTACATCACAAGTTATGGTGTGTTTACACTGGCCAGGACCGACTCCGATTAGGTGCCAATACTCTGACTCAGACCGGTACCTCAGACATTTCACGTATGGGTGCCGACACCGACTCCCCTTTACATTTCAACGATCGAACCATTTTTTTCGGTACCAACAGCCAATCACAGCGCTTCGCCGTTCTGACATTCACCCAACCACGCAAAGACGAGTACACATAAAAATCAACGCGTTTGTTTTGGAAAATTATATACTAGTACTACACTATTACTACTGCTCCTACTACTATCGCTAGAAGCAACTACTGAATGCCGAATGGAATCTTCCGATGACGATTAGATTTTGTTGATGGCAGGATCAGCTGCGGGAGCTCTGACAGTCTGTATTATATGTAATTATATGTTTGTATATATTTTATGTCTATAAATATTTTATTATATGTGTTTTCCTTTTTATTATAGCCTTGTTACTCGTTAGGCTATCAATTGTCGTCGTTTATGTTGTCATATCAACGCACTAGCGGGCCTAATTATTGGCCATTTAAACATTGTTACCTGGTGTTCCTACTCGGTTCCGTTAGCCGGAACGGGCAATTTTATTGTATATAAGGGCGCAATGCTCACTTAGTAGACAGAGCGAATGGCTGTACGCTCCTCGGCTAGTAAATTTCCTTCGCTAATAAAACCTTGAATAAAATCACACTCAATTTATTTCTGTATGAAATAATTTAGATCGTGCCAAGTAAGGGCCGGCAAATTCATTTAAAGTAGTACATGTAGTTGAACTAGTAGTAGTACTAGTAGTAGTCATACAACTGGCTATTCACTTTTAATTAATTTAAATAAAAGCTCACTATCAGAAAGAGCACTAGGGAAAGTTTAATGACAGTCTCTTAGCCTCTCATTAAACCTAGCCCTTTCGTTTCATAAACTTAGAACTGCCATTAAAGCTTCGGCTCATTTAATCAGAGGCTCCTAGCTTATGATTGGCTGATGAGCTGCTGGGATTCACCGGACACCGACTTTCAAATCAGCACCAACACCGATCTCTCTGCTCACACCTACCGATGCCGACACCGACTCATCAAATTGGTCTGTGCTTGACAAAATGGGTGACAAAATCGGCCAGTGTACACGCACCATTAGACAAAGAAGCATGAGTAATGCGTGTAACAAGTGCCAGCGAGGTGTTGACAGTGGCCGATGGGATTAGCCTGAACTAAACAACCCCCAGCCATGCTATTACATAATGCCATACCCTCAGCTATATACAAATGGATGGTTAAATAATGCTAGCTACTAGATTATGACCTTCAGTTCTTGAACTGGGTAATGTCTGGCTCTGAAAGCTAAAGCTCACAAGAGACAAAAAGGGTCCTGCAGCACACTGGAAAACTATAAAGCAAATTTTAGTCATTGATTTTGCTAATGCTACACACAAATTTGTTGCTAACTAGCATATTAATGTGTATACAGAGAGCTTAATTATTTTGCATGTACAGTCAAACATGGATAACTCGTCCACGGACAGCTCGAAAAAATGGTTAATTCGAACATTTCCTTTGGTCCGTTCCCATGTAATGATAAATTGCTATAGATAACTCGAATTCAACACTGTTAATTCGAACTGTTTTTTTGCCCAACAGCTACCGAAACGGTTGTTTTCGCTTTAGAAAATCACTTTATTCAAAGCCATAGAGGTAAACTTCATCTTTTCGTAATTCATAAGCGTCGTTATTACCACCATCGGCAAAATATTTTTGTCAACGACTTTTCTAAAAGTTTGGTGAAATTTGATTTATACTGCGATACGATGAATAGCACGGGCTAACCGGGTCACGCGCGCAAGAATTTTCGCCACGCACATACAAAACAAAATTCGCATGTTGTTTTGTATGTGCGTGGCGAAAATCCTTGAGTGCGTGACTCGGCTAGCCCGTGATGAATAGTTTTCCGACGTTGATTCCGTGTTGAATCAACGTCGGAATGTTGAATGTTTAAAACGTCTTAAAAATGTTGTAATTAAACGTATACGTTGTCTGAGCTACAAAAAACTATTCATCGTTTGACCTAAACACAGAATACGTGTGTACATTCAATAAGTATCTATTAAAAAAGCGTGAGTGCTATAGAATGTACCGTAAAACCTCGTAAAACTTCTAATTGAACTGCCTCGGAGTGTTGCTCTTAACGAATCCCAGGTAAAGTAAAGTAATCTGCATAAACTTCAAGAAAAAACGGCAAAATTGATCGTGGGTAAAACCCCAAAAGAAAAAAATGTCTTTTCTTTTGAGCATTTCAACAACGATCAAGTTTTGCCAATGTCAATCTGAAAAACGTCCTGGCAATAACATCACCTCAAACCACAAACCAATCTCAAGTGATAGAAAAATCTCTATACTTTTTCATGAAAACGTTTTAAACTTTACATTAGAAGCATTTAATTTGAAACAAGCCATTTGTGCTTTTGATTTATATTATAGTTTGTATATGTACATGTATCTACTAATAAATAAGTAAATATATGGACTTGTGACAGTGCTCTGATAACTTGAATGCTCTGATAATTCGAACACTTTTGCTCGGTCCCTTGAAGTTCGAGTTATCCATGTTTGACTGTATCTGTATCATGGTTGATTAGCCAATCAAAAAAATGTTCAAAAGCTAAGCTTATGGCAAAATAGTCATTTTCTCTTAAGTAATATCTGCAACTGGGAATATTAATAATATCATTCACTAATATAAACATCCATGGTAAAAGATTTTTCTCATGTCATGCGTATCTAATAACCTTCACAAAGCCTTGTTAGCAAAGCTGATGCTACATGTAGTTCTAGCATTATACAATGTTGCTCATTTTACATCCATTTTTCGTCCTAAATTTCTATACTGAAAAATGAACTATTGCTAACTTTTGCCTTGCAATGGAAGCTTTGATAAGCATATGGTACAGAAATAATTTTTGTATGAATACTACAATATAAATTATATACCATTTCACTATTCAGTTTTTAAACATCCTTCTGTAAACCATATTATTGAAACAGTTGCTGTACATTTTTGAATCCCTTGAAATCTTTGAAAAGTTGAAAAACTTATCATTCGCGACCTTGAAGCTTTAATGTAAAGCATGCATCTAGCAACCAGTTAGCAAGACAACATTTTTCTGTAATCCATATCTACGGAAACATTACCAAGGATAGCGACTCTCAATTCTTGCAAATCACTTGACATTTCTACAGTTATCTTCAGCTTTTAAAACTACATATGTTGTCTTGGCCTGCGCGGTCAGGTGAGTTTTTGTACCTGCATATTTTTTGCTCCCTATAACTTTATATCTAAGCATTCATAACAGCCTTTCTCTTCTTTGATTTTCTGCTTTTCAGTTGTTATACGACTAACACATATATAAAGTCAGAATGACTGCGTTAAAAACATGAACATGAAATAAATGTTAGGCTACAATCATTCAGGCTTCTAATAAAAGTCCTAATTTGTTGTTACTTTGGATGAGTGACAACCACAAATTCTTTAGTTCAATGTAATCCCCAAGGTACATGGTAAGCCAGAGCTAAAGCATAAGCACACATACCTGCTACCTCCACTATCTGTCCTATTTCTTAAATAGAGTTTTAGCCTATCCTTGTTTGTCTAAATCAGAAACTAAAGCTAAAAGCCTGACTGTAACGAGATGGAATGAGGTAGATTTACAGCCTTACTTAGGCCTGGTTCAAACCAATATGGCATCTAAGACACGCATGACAGAGTACCTGTTATGCAAGCGATCGCTCATGGACTACAAGCTCAGAGTGCGCGACTATTATGTCCTACAGAAAGAAATGTCGTCATTTGCGCAATTAAATTAATTTGATGCCCATGCGCAGCTACACAATTTGTTTGCTTTCCAGCTGTTGGATACATAATGAGTCGAGATTACGCAGCTGTCCCCAGGTCTGAACCCGGCCTCACCTTAGCATGCGCAGACAAAGGAGTGTCACACTGATAATTTCAAGATAAGATAAACTTCACTACAGGATTTGTAAATTTTTGATGGTTTTAATTTATACGCTACCACGTGCACAATAATATATATATATATATATACAATATATCATTATATTTTTAAAACAACAACTGCAAGAGACTTGCCAAATCATTAGTTCAAAAGGCAATGATGAAAGCGGGGATGAATTTGAGCACAAATTTAAAAAACAATATATGCATAGTGCATAAAATGCTTTAGAAAAAAATATATTTGAAGCATATAGGTGTCTTTTAATGCTTTTTAAATGCTTTCTGGAAGGCTCACCTATCTGGTATGTCTATGAAATTTATTTTAAGACTGCAGGGCTTTCTGCAATGCTTTAAAACAGTATACAGTTCACAAGCTATCGGCATGCTTAATCCATCATGGCTAACTGATTGTCAATGACAGTAGTTTAAAAACACTGCTACATTAGGCAGCAGTAAAAACTTTTGTTAAATCTTTTATTTTTCAGTTTAATATATATGATCTCTGAGTAAATACAACCTCTTTAAAATTTATTGAAAGCATTTTACTAAAAGCATTGAAGTAAGTAAGAACGTCAAAGTTCAGAGTGACAGTGAAATGACATTGCCTTAATTAGTGTGTCTCTATCAAAGCCGGGCACTGCTACACTTTTGCTGTGTCATTTGCTGTTAATTTCTCTCATCCTTTGTCCAGCTGGAGACACTCCATAGGTATTACGTAATTACTCTCGCATTGAGGGTCTGCTGCGCCAAATTGGACATTCACTGATCCCCATAGCTCGTTGCTCTGGAGTGATTATTTCTAATCACAATCATTCTAAACATAGATGTTTGGATTCATCAAATTGAAAAAACATTTAAAATCCCTAATTGGAAATTATGCAACTCCTATTAAAACATACATGATAATAATTGAAAACTACCGTATGATAGAACAATCTTGTGCCAACACAATCTGTTTGAACTATTATAGCAATAACAAGTAACAGTTATTAGCGGAGAACATTGGCTAACAGAACATTTCAGGGGTTGATGTAGATCTGGCCATCCATAGGAGCTTATTTGAGAATTGAACAATGAACCACAGTTTGAATGCCAGGAGTTCTAATTGAACAGGCAACGGCTGTCTAAAAAGATAATGAAACTTATGAAAGGTTGGAAAGTTAAAAAGGAGCCTAGCTTAATCATTCTCCAAGTTTGTGATGACAGCTCACACCTAAAAAACAGAAGAACATTGTTTGGTTTAATCCAAACTTGTAAATACTAATGATTGGATCCGATAAGCGCCCCTAGCCCATATAGGTTGCTGTTTTTTTAGGTTTGGCTAACAGCTGAAGCCAAATAAGTAACTAATGTATTATTATTATTGTACCAGAAAATGTGGCCAATATCTTATTATTGGGTTATATAACATCTATAATAGATGTTATATAACTCAATTATAAGATATTGGCCAAATTTTATGGCAAAAATTTCATTAAGAGTTGAAAAACATGTTTTCTTGAGTTGTTTGTGATAGATAGCCAAGCTACTTAATTGCAACGCAAATAAATGGCATTTTGTGCATTTCAAAAGCATAGTAGCCAGAGCTAATGCTTTCACTTCTACATATACAGTTAGGTAGTTGGTATAATGAATCAATTTGGGAGTGGCTACCGGTTTCTGTCTAGATTGCGTAATAGCAAATGTGCTGAGGTTCTACCGTTCTGCTATGTCATACTCTGAACGTTTGCTGAGCCCTATAGTTTGTTGTTGATCTGTATTTCATTTTCATAACAATAATTTTATGAACCTATAAATCTGGAATATTTGATATAAAAAAATTTCATAAAAGGCTTTTATAAATAGACTTGGAAACAATATTTCAGTTTGTTTTTATAACTTTTTTGTGCATTGATAAAGCGATGTAAAGTACAATCACTACAAAGCTAAAACAATCCTCCTCAATATTTCTTACTCTTACAAAAATATTACTTTCACTACCATCAGAGTCAGTGCTGCTATTTTTTGTCGGTTTAATGAAAAAAAAAGTAAATCTGAATTAGCTATAATACCATCAACATAAGTAATTATCTGTTGTCTAATGTAAGTTATGTATCTTGGTCTACTAAAATTCACTAAATGTCTCTCATCTTCAGCTCTGTTGTGATACTCTCCTTTACTGTTAAAGCATACGTAGCTCACTGACTCCAGCAAAACAATGCTACTAGCATAACTCATCAACGACAAAAACAGATACAAAAACCACAGCATAATTGCTTTATAATAGCATACCATAACATACCTTAGGCAAGACTAACTAATGACGAAAAACATCATGAATACTTTAACAGGTGATTGAATGTGAGCCAGTGCTAAAACTAATATTAATGACATATTTAATGACAGACTTAATCCTACTCTGCTTATGATAGGTAATCCAGTTCACATGTATCTCGGAAGGTTCTTACATAAAACTTACACAATAATGTTGGTTTTTTCGGTTGGAAATTTCCAAACAAAAATTTAAAATTATCTTGTGATTCAATGCTAATTTTATACAACAAATTTTGGACAACATTGTCAATACCATAAAAGTCCTAAATATCACTGGTTATGTTGTCAACGGATAATAAAATCAGGCTACTACGCAATTACTGGGAAGTTCGCGAAAATGCGCAGTCGACCATATATTTCACATAACTGAGCATACGGCAGTGAAAGCGTATACGACACTGTATATTGTTAGTCATATGTATATTTAGTGATCGAATCTTAGGAAAACCAGAAACATGAGTGTACCAGGACCTTTGAAATTGAAATTGAAAATTGAAAATTGAAATCCATTGAAAACTACCAACTAAAAATGTATAATGGTAAAAATTAGATTTAAAAAAAACAAAACACCAAAGGTAATATCAATTAGCTACCTATAGGAAGTGCAACTTTGGCTTTTCCAATCGTTGAAAGAAAATACAGTAGGCCTACATTACGAGCACCTGCAGCATAAATAATATTTTCCAGTGAAGTTTACAATATATTGATTGTACAATATAAGAACAGTAAAATACATGTGAATTGCACAACCCATTCAAAGACCTTTCCAAACTGACCTTTCGGGCATACAAAGAGGAAAAACTTGACGTAATTTTTTTTTAATATGTGGGGTGTACTGTAACTGCAGTAATATTAGGGTGCATTGACAACTTTTCTCTGTTTTTGATCAACCTCATTTGTTTTTTACCATTTTCCAGTACTTCCACAATAACTTGGGGAGCGTACATCTTTGACATTCATTTACAACGATTTACTAATTTTTCTAAACAGCAATGTATAATCTGCAAAGGAAAACTAATAACAAATATTTTATGTCTACAAGGAAACAAAACAACAAAATATTTTACAAAAGCTGTTCTGCCTGCTCATCACCTATCTGTATTCAGAGGTCAAGGTTAGGAAAAAATAGAACTAGTGATGATACTCCCACTCGTTACATTCACATTGGTGGACTTACGCTGTAACACCTGCACCAATCAATCGCCTTTATATTTATGAACATTGCACAATTACCCTATTCTCTGTTTTGTCGGTACATCTGGCAATCTGTCACAACCAACTAGATTGCTACAAAAATTATATACATAATATGTATAATGCTATATTCACATAGTCTTCTCTCTTACATGTGAAGCAATCAATATAAACTAACGTTTAAATCAAAGTTGAGAACTTACTCAACTTAGCATGTAATATGGAATTTTTTTGGTAGTCGGAAGCAAAAACTTTACAGAAATGTATGTCGTCTAGACTTTAGTTCTAAGAGGTATAGGCCTACGTTATAGGAGCGTTTACTGTATATGGTAAGAGTGATGGGAGTGATAAGAATGGCTTAGCCTTGTGGTTAGTCACTCTTGTTAGTAGACTTGCGGTCTGAATGTCATGAGTCCAATATACTGCAAGGCGATTTTCTCATTGCTAAGGCTTTATCGCTATAATTTGGTGAATGAATGACAGACAGACAAACATTGAGATTCGTGTATATATATATATATATATATATATATATATATATATATATATATATATATATATATATATATATATATATATACCTGGATTTAACCCTGCATTTATTTATTCTAGCTTGTTCAAACTGCCATTGTGTTATCTTAAAAATTCTAGCAGCAAGGCCAAACGGCTAACATAAATAATACACAAGCTAGGGCCCAGACAGTTCTATTTTTCAAACAGCTTTCTGTAAACTGCATCATCTGATTTGCTCCAAGGTCAGCATATAGCATGCATGCATATACCGTAACAAAAATAGGTATTTTTAATGTTTTATGTTTGAATGTACATGTTGGTTCTAGTAAGTGTTACAGAGCATGCTTTATTATTCACATGTGTGTTCTACCACTCTTTAACTAGCTCTGCCTTACAAACCTGGCCCTTCAGGCTGAGAGCCACATAATGCGTATATAACGAGTATGTGATAATATTGCAAAATACTAGATAAGCAGCTGTAATAACATTGGCCTTGCTTTGACTGCAGCAGCCGTAAATAACATCTCTGTCACATCTAGAAATACTGTGACGATCAGTGTTAGTCTTGCTTCATAAATAGGTGTATTTATAGGCCCACAGGATAAACCCGGCAATCAGCTGAAACTTGACCACTCCGACCCATATTTCTCAGTCCATTGGTCACCTGCACCTAAATTAGGCAGGGCTAAAAATAAAGGGAGTAACAGACAGAAATTTGTGCCTGTCCCAGCAACTATAGGCAATGAATTGGTACACCACAATTAGCTCTAAAGGTTAGCTCTGAGGTTGATTAGGTAACATTGTTTTATGGACTGGCTTGATGATCTGGCCAAATACAGAGCTGAATGCAAGCTGATTATACTAATTAATCTTGGCTTCACTCACATTTCCATTGCTACATCATCCAATACGACTAATGTTGAAGTATAATCAAAATAACTATATTATAGCATTTGTAGACTCCTCCCCTCCTGATACATGGAGTTTTTAAAGAAGGTGCAAACCAACGGTGAAGGCCTCAACATCGCTTCAAAATCTTATAAATCGCACCGTCAAATACTTCAAAACCACTCCTGTCTCTTAAATAACCCATCTAAGAACTGTGGTAACTGAAGGCCAAAACTTCATGCTGGTTGCTTTCATGACACCAAGGCCAACCTTGCGAGTTTTCAAAAAGGGCACCTGGCTACATAGATGTTAATTAATATTGAGGTCAAGCCTTTTCACTTGTGGCTGCTACATGCCAACAGACAGCGTGTAATAAGAAAATTGTGATAATAATTGAATTTTCGCATCTGGTTGCATTTTTTCAACAATTCATCTCAACAACTATTAGACATGGTCATGATAAAAACACTCTAAAATAATTTGAGTTATGACATACTGAACTTTGAAGTATAAAGAATTTATTGTATTATAAACATTTCCAAGTTTTCCTAATATTTTTTCCGATATATGGTAAAAGTGAGAATCTTTTTGTCCCCTTGTTAATAGATGTTTGTGTGAATCCCTGTTGCTATCTTCGTTCAAATGTCATTCATGGACAAATTAAAAGTATGTTGGAAACTCATTAAATAAAAATGAGACTGTAAAAATCAACCATTTCAGTTAAGCACACATGTTTTAGCTTTATTTTAAAAATTGTAGTTTTGCAAAAATATATTTGGCATATAATTTACCAAGTTTAACTAAAAAAACCTCATAGTCTCAGATTTTGATGATTTTTTTAATATGTTGTTGCCCATATTGAAAAGCGCTTATATCCCAAATTTTGATATTCTAGGGTCATTGGTTCAGGTGCTAAGAAGATTTCAACATTGACCATTTGTAGCCCGAGTTTGAGGGCATAGCACATCTACATGTAGCTGAATTTAGACTCATATGATCTGAAGAATATACAAGTTAAATATCTAGATTTTTGTGTCTACACAAAGTTTCTATATTTACACAAACAAATAGGTTTGAAATGTTTTGGATAAATAATGGGGGAGATAACTTAAACCAAAAAGGAACGAAAATGCTATTTTAGCGACTATTCAAAAACACTTATCCCTCCTATGATATAATTTGTTTTTGTTTCTGTTATTATTTCTGAATTTCTCCATGCCTCAGCTATCCAAAACTAGTCTCATCTTCTCTGTAGATGTATCAGGTCAGCGTCTGGAAGCCATACAAGAATAAGGTCTTTGTCGAATTACTGCAAAAGGAGAGGTCAAGGTCAACCTGCGGTTTCAACAGTCGCACATTTTTCTCATGTTTTACACCAATTAGCATATGCAGATTTCATTAAAACTATCAAAAGTTTGTGTTTCAGCCTGTAAAATGCTAAAAATTGAGTTACAAATGCCCTCCAAACTCCTTTAAAACTTGCCTCAATCAAATGAGGTTATCCCCCTTGTCAAGCTTTAACTTGGCTGATTATTAGAATATTATCCTATCAAGTTCAAATATGCCATGTAATTTTGATTTGTGATTGTGATAGTAATGAGCCTAAAATATTTTCTTAACTTACATTCCTCAATGTTATCAATTGTTGTAGCTTCAAATGCATATGCTTTGCCTGAGTTGGTGGTAGATGGCGGCGCCACAGCTAATAGAACATGCTCTTGTGGTACCCAGCAGATGTCATCTTGCTGTGGCCATGTGAAATTGTTTGTTGAGCCTTTGCACATGAATCTCACATTAACACAAACGTTCTCTCGATCATAGCCAATTGCCATCCTCATATACCATCGACCATCATATATACAGGCCAGATATTGTCCAGGTTGAAGTGTTAAGGTATTGCTGGTAACATGTGAGTCATCAGTCTTCCCAACTTTGTATTCTTGTAGCATACATTTTTCATCAACCAGTGGTGAAAGTTTGCAAACTTCAATGGCTGTTCTACTGAGCGGCTTGAAACAGTGCAAGTTCTGAAAACCAATGACTCGTTGTGCTGCCTTGAACCTTGGTTTTTAATTTGCTGCTTGTTCTGCGACTTCTTCAGTGAGTACATAAAACACCTCCACCCCAGCAATGTTTTCTCTAGCATACTTGCACAGTGGTTTAGCACTGAGCAGTCTTTCTTTTCCTGACTTAACTAACTGCTTGGAGTGACGGGTGGCCAGTCTCTTGACCACCTCGCGAATCCCATCTCACGGACCTTTTTCATGTGAGATGGCAAAGAAGCTCCAAGATGCTGTAAGATTGAAATCAAGCTCATGGTAACATAAGTTGGCAAAGTTCTTGTAATTCTTGTATTGGGCGCCAGATCCATCATTGAAATAATTCACATGAGTCACTTGAGGTAGGTTTTTTTAATGAATCTGATGAGCGTTCTCTGGAATGTATGTATACAATCTAAAATGCGTTATCCGGATTTTACGCTTTGGATTGTAACCGAAAAGTGCTGCAGAAATTGTTTGCGATGTATTGGGTCACATAATCAGATTACGACTTGCCGATTAGACCAAACCAAAAGAAAACGGTAAAGTAGCAAGCACCTATATTTGATACGGTGTCTTCGGTAAAACCCGAAGTGTTTGTCATAAACCAGTTCTACGATAAGTTTTACATTGAGCTTTTTATTGGCATTTTAATTCACATGAGACCATCACGTGACAAGACAATAACCAAATATCATGTCTACGTCCAAGAAATAGAGAGATTCGAATCTACGGCAGCTTTTCGTTTTTGAGCTTTTAAGAGCTTGTAATTACATTTTCACACATTTGGCACCTACACCACAACAGAGTAAGACTTGGTGAATCTTCTGATACCAAATAACTGTAATGTGAATTTTGTTGCAGGTCAACCTTTAAGTCAGGAAAAGAAAGACTGCTCAGTACTGAGCAACTGTACAAGTATGCTAGGGAAAACATTGCTGGGGTGGAGGTGTTTTATGTACCCACTGATGAAGCCGCAGATTAGGCAGCGATTTTGGAGCCAAGGCTCGAATCAACACAATGAGTCATTGGTTGTCGGGAACAGCACTGGTTCAAGCCACTCAGTAGGAAAGCCATTGAAGTTTGAAAACTTTCACCACTTGTTGAAAAAAATGTATGCTACAAAGATATAAAGTTGAGAAGACTGATGACTCACATGTTACCAGCAATACCTTAACACCTCAACCTGGACAATATCTGGCCTGTCTATATGATGGTCGGTAGTATATGGGGATGGCAATTGGCTATGATCAAGAGAACAATGATGTTAATGTGAGATTCATGTGCAAAGGCTCAACAAACAATTTCACATGATCAAAGCGAGAAGACATCTGCTGGGTACCACAAGAGCGGTTTTTTATTAGCAGTGGTGCCACCACCTACGACCAACTCAGGCAAAACATATGCATTTGAAGCTACAACAATTGATAACATTTAGGAATATATGTTAATAAAATAATTCAAGCTTCATTACTATCACAATCACAAACCAAAAGAAAACAGAAAATTTGATAATGAAAGGATAATAATCAGCCAAGTTAAAGCTTGACAAGCGGGATCATCTCATTTAATTAAGGAGATTTAAAAAGGTGTTTGGAGGCCATTTGAAACTCAATTTTAAGCGGTTTACAGTATGAAACACAAACTTTAGATGGTTTTAATAAAATCTGCATATGTGAATTGGTGTAAACATGAGAAAAATTTGTGACTTTGTTGAAACCACAAGTTGACCTGGACCTCTACTATTGCAGTATTTCGACTAAGACGTTAATCTTGCAGGCTTATGGCTTCTATACGCAGTCCCGATGCATCTACAGAGAAGACGAGACTAGTGTTAGATAGCTGAGCCTTGGGGAAATTCAGAAATAATAACAGAAACAAAGGCAAATTATATGTTAGGAGCAATAATTGTTTTTGAATAGTCGCTAAAAAAGCATTTTTGGTCATTTTCGGTCGGAGTTATCTCCCACATTATTCTTCTGAAATTTTTCATTCGTTTGCTTGTGTAAATATACAAATTGTGTGTAAACACAAAAGAATCTATACCTCTGACTGGTATATTCTTGAATTTATAAAAGTCTAAAGTCAGCTAAATATGCTATGCCCTCAAACTCAGGCGAAAAATTGTTCAAGTTCCCCAAGTTTCATGATCAGATAACGACTAGATGATTAGACTAAGCCGAAACAAAGCTGTAAAGTAGCGAGCATCTATATTTGATATGGGTTTCTCAATAAAACCCGAAGTGTTTGTCATAAACTAATGCTACGAGAACTTTTCTATTGAGCCTTGTATTGGCCTTCAATTTCACGTGAGAACATCAATTGTCAAAACAATAACCAAAAATGCTGGACTAGCCTACGTCAGTAAAATAAATTGATTCCAACCGGCGGCGATTAACTGTTCGATTTAGAGCTTTTAAAAATTGCAATTACATTTACACATATTTTGCACCAACAACACAGCAGAGTAAGACATGGTCAATCTTTTGATACTATACACCTGTAATGTGAATTTATTTTGTGCAAGTCAACCTTTACAGCTTTTGATTAAAAGCTCTTAAATTAAAAATTAGATTAAAATTCTTGTTATATATGTTGGATGAAATGTGGTGTACTCTTGCATGTGTGACACAATAGTTATGATATAGTTAACTAAAAAATTCACACACGTCTAAAACCATCACTTTTTGTGAGATTTGCAATGTAGCTCTCTGTTTCAAAGTTCAATGTATTACACGAGCTAATTATATTTATCAAAGCGTTTTCATAAAAAGATTAAAATGTTGATATCATCGAAAATGTTGCAACTCTTACTCACTATTTATTGAGTAGGACGTACAACTAATATTGATGTCATTATTTGGCAAATACTTCCTATAAACCTTTTAAAACCAATATTTTGAAATTGTCCATTGCATAAAGTTTTAAAAATCGTTATATAATCATTGTATTTTCCTTCTTTTGACTTTCTGCATGTTGTTTTATGTGATTTGGCTGCAGGGATGTTTCAAAATTAAATTGAGAATTTTTGATTGCATTGATGAAGTTCAGAAGAAAATGTTTACTCCAAAAAGATGTCAATCGTTGCACTTCCTGTTCTTCATCCAGTGATGTCATCGGCTATTGCAGCCAAGTTGCGGTATTATGCATATTTATTGACGTACATATTATTTGTGTTTGCTTATGAGTGTTTAGATGCAAATTAGAATGTAAGCCTATCCTTAGATACACTGCTATAGCCAGTTTCAAATATTATAAAGATAGTTTGATTAGAGTTAGTCCCACTGGTTTGCTTTAAATACTGTATGAACACATGAGTATCCATTGATAACGTGACAGTATGTCTATTTTTATAAACAACTAGCATGACTATGGATGTAATTTTTGGAGAGGTCTGAGCACTTTTTTTGTGTGAGCATTGTAACTGGAATTGAGTTTTGCTAATTTTAATCTTAAAACATCCTGTCTGTCAGAACACCAAAAACAACCAACAAAATTTCAAATGATGGAAAAACTTCAATACTTTTTGACCAACTATTTTTGAATTTGACAGGAAAAGAGGCCGTTAAGACATCGAAGCAAATGAACTATGTATTAAAATTGAGACTAAAATGTCACAAGCATCTTAATTACTGTTTAAACCGTATAATAATTGCTGACATTTCCAGAAGCACAGCAAGCGTTATATTAAAGTGTAACAGACAGCAAGGAGAACCACACGTTTTTAAAAAGCTTGCGAAAAATCATGGCAGCTTTGACTATCCATCATCAGTGGCCTCTAAGCACAAGTTGTCTTATCCTGCATATATGCACAGCTACAAGCAAGGTGCCTGGATGATTGTATTGGTAGTTCATTAGTACAGCCTTTTCATTAGCCTGTTCTCCATCAAATACAAACTCCAAGCAGTTCTACTTGTAAATGTATGAGAGTGTAAACTGATCAGTTCTTTAAAATATTTTTTACAAATGTTTGTTTGCATCTCCTTGCTGATTTTCTACTCATAGTACAAGATTGCTGGGACTGTTCTTGATCAGTGTGAAAACCTAATTTTCTCAGCTGTCGCTATCCTTGTGCTTTTCCTCTAGCTGTCTCTGGCAGTGATGTTTCATGAGCGGGCTGAATTCTAAAAACTTTACCTCGGGAAATTATCAAAGCAGCAATTTATTTGTAAAAAATAATTTTTTCGTTGCAACTTTTCAATATTTACCCAGGATGAAACCTTACCTATTACGCAACGTTTTTCCCAAACCTCCAACCATGGCTTAGAGCAGAAGGAGGCCCAGAATCCTTATTACAAAAAAACTGGTACCCTGTCAGTCTGGCAAGCTGAATTTGTAAAATTATTACACATAGGCTATGGGCCGAGCAGGCAAAACAGTTCTAGAAATGATGTTCCTTTGGCACCCCATTTTGGTGGCATTTTCTGCAGTGATTTAGACTAATTTTGGTATGGAGAGCTCAAAACTGAAGAGTTGCCACAGCTGCCATTCCCACTTCTATGATAAATTTGATAAAAAGAATATATTAGGATTTATCTCCCCTGTAAATTAAATTATTTCCATAGAAGCGTCAGATTTGCAACTTTTTATCATAATTATTTTGCTGTAATTTAGGGTGTCATTGGTGAAGTCGAAATTTATCTTCTATCTATTTTCAAACATTCCATATCGTACTATTGTTACACCCACATGTAAACTATATACATGTATATATGAATATGTACATACATGTATGTAAATAATTGTATGGTTTAATAGCTTTATTTTACAAAAACTATTCAAAACACTATAATTATGTTTTATAACCTGACACAGATTAGTTATGTTTTATTACCTGACACAGATGAATAATAGAAAATAATAAGATACAAGATAAGTGCATTCACTGTTTGAGCTTTGACATGATTTGTGTAGCTCACATACATGACTCTCAAAAAATTAACTTAATAAACATTGACTAGTCACTGTCTAGAAAGCTGGAAAACACTTTTAAAGAGCCTGAATGGCCTGTTTCAAATAGTGTACGCTTCAAGTTGTCTGCAATCACTACTAGATTCACAGAACATATGCCATCAGAGACAAATAACAGCAAAATTGAGCTTGTTATGAGAAAACACTGTGAGGTGAGTGAGTATTTCAGAAGTCGACCTTCAGCAGGTAATGAAAGGACTCTGGGAATCATTTAAGTTTCAAAGCGACTTTATTCTCTCTGTGAAACCTACACACGCAGACTCTATGGCCAAGGAGATAGCACCCAGGAAAATGGTACAGACTTCAACTGACTAACAGACCGGCTGTTTGTGTCTAGGTCTAAACCAGTCAGTCCCTCCCTTCAATCGCTGAAAACCATGTGCATTGTGTCAATTATGTAGCAGCTATACATACATGTATATGGAAAGGGTCAACAACACAACTTGCCAAAGCACAATTTCCTTCTTTACATTGGTGGATACTGGGTAAGGAAAATGATGAGTATGCAGTAAAGTGTCATACCAGAATTATCGTCCCACCTGAAATTCTACAAGCTGTTCTATGGGAGTGTCAAAATCCAGGTCCCGAGGGAACTGATGTGCCAGTATCATGGCAGAGCTGCCTTACACAGAGCTTTACACATGCATGCACTGAAACAAAACTGTAGCAGGAGTACCAGAAGATGCCGATAGGGAGGAAAATGATTAAGAACTAAACATATTGAACAAATAGTTAGGATATGCGATATTTTGAAATATCCCAGCTCGTTTTGTAAGACTGCTGATATTAGCTGTTAATAATACCACTAATAATAATGCTAATAATAATCACCAATTATTATATTCCATGATTCATCAGTTTCAGGTTATAAAACATAATTAAAGAGGTTTTGAATTTTTTGTGTAAAATAAAGCTAATAAACCATACAACTATACACACATTTACATTTACATATACGTATATAGATGTATATAGTTTACATGTGGTTGTAACAATCGTAAGATATAGAAAGTTAGAAAGTAGATAGAAGATGAATTTTGACTTCACCAATGACATCCTAAATTGCAGCAAAATAAATATTATAAAAAGTTGCAAATCTGATGGTTCTATGGAAAGAATCTTATTTACAGGGGTGATAAATCCTAAACAAAATTTTATCAAATTTTTTTCAGAATTGGGAATGACAGCTGTGGCAACTGTTCAGTTTGAATTATCCATACCAAAATTAGTCTGAATCACTGCAGAAATTGCCACTGAAAGGGGGTGCCAACGGAGATGCAAGAATAAACTGCCTTGGCCCACTGCCCAACATAGCTGCAAGGTGGTTAAGCTGAGCCGTTTTTAGTGTTAGTTGTTAGTGTGCACAGCTGCTCAGCCAAAGATTTGAGTTCAATTTCCCATGCAATGTTTTTCCTATCCTCTATATCTAGCTTTAGACATATGGACAGACACTGCTATTATTTATATTATTAGTGTCATTCTAAAAACTGTCTTCACAACCGGGTGGCTGGTAGGAGGTGAGCCAAGGCCTTAGCCTGATGATTTAGACTTTAACGAGTCATTTTACTGAATAGTCTTCCTTAAAATCTGACCAGCTCCTAGCAGCACTGTTTTCTGAGTTGTTTGAAAGACTGTTGAGCACTGACCTCAATGAGATATGACACAAGCTGGCTGAATAATGTATCAATCACTCCAACCACTACATACATTATATTACTTTCGGTTGAAAATTCTACAGCCTTCGATGCTCAAATCTTGCACTTTGTACATCTCCTTTATATATTTCCTTCTTCTTTTTACTCTGGCATTACATATGATGGTTATACAACTAATCTGACAATCTGTTGTTTCTTTTTTGATCAGTACTAAACCTTTCACTTTGTCATTCTCAGACACTGGCTCTACCCTATGATTATACTATTATGCTGTGTGTGGTATGTTATGCTTCTTACAGATACTCCAGTAATCTGCTGAGGCCACTTGATCAAGTCAGAGATTGTATTCAGTTTGTGCAATCTTTGAGCACTTGTTTACAATATGGCTGTTTCACCCTTTGTCTTACACAACCTGCACTTAGTTACCATTCCTGGAATTGGTTTGCAGTGCTTAGTCTTGCGCTGCTGTTATTAGACACCCTGCCTCTTTCTTAAGGCCTCTTTTTGTCATCCACTTATGTGTCCCCTACTGTCTGATTGCTTGTTTTCATTTGTTATAGTTCATTCATTAGTCTTGGTGTTCATTATCTAGCATAGCACCTTCTAGTTTTTTTTTCTAAAATCTATCTTACATGTCTTATTCATTGTTAGTTATCAGTTTATTTAAAATATGTATATGTATGTAATATGTATTTTTTCAGACTGCGGCTTTCATACTTTACAATTATCATTGTATTGTTATTACTAGTACCCATGGCAGTCCGCTGTACTTTGAGGGATGGTCATGCGTGTTGATAAAGTGCAGAGAATAATTACATCCACAATTATTCTACCCTTAAAGAAGACAGCTCATTATTGCATGTGTTAGGGTAGTCGATTCTTAAGCTGTATGCCACCAGTAGCCAAACCAATAAAAATAGTTTTTTTAATCTCTGCCCCTAGCTTCAGAGGCACAGACAAAATTGTTGCGTACTATAGAAATTATTGACTACTGTCTGCTCTGTTTGATGTTTGCCTATTAAAACCGGTAAAAAAGGAAAGCCTGAACCTGTTCTTCATTAGATGAAGTAATTCGTTTAACCACTCTCCGCTTGGTGAGGTAGCATTTTATTGACAAACATCAACGTTTTATTTAATACAAATATACAAATATAAAGTGCTAGTAGAAGCAAAAAAATGTTCTTTGTAACTATTGATGCATTGTTGTAATGATAGCCAATGAACTAAAATAAAATAACTAAATTTTTGCTGCCTTCATCAGAAAACTAGCTGCAAGCGATTCTTACAGTATGTTTGTAATAATGTAGCCAGAACAGTGTAAGCTTTTTAATTAGTGGCTTTCCTAATGGCCTGTTCATGGTTTTCCAAACACTTGTTATGAAGTCAATTAACACTTTGATGCCGTATAGGCCGTGGGCCAAGACAGTTTATCTTGCGTTTCCATTGGCACCGTTTTTAAGTGGAAATTTCTGCAGTGATTTAGACTAATTATTGTATGGATAATTCAAAGCTGATAAAGTGTCGTAGCTGTCATTTCCACTTCTATGAGAGATCTGGAGAAAATGACATTTTAGGATTTATCTCCCCTGTAAACACGATTTCTTCCATAGAAGCATCAAATTTGCTATTTTTATCTAAATTATCTTGCAGTGATTTAGAATACCAGGGGAGAAGTCAAAATTAACATTCTATCTATTGTTGAACATTCCATATCCTACGATTGTTACATGCACACTAAAACTATATACATGTACATATGTATATGTATATGGATATATAACTGTATAGTTTAATAGCATCATTTTACAATACGAAATAAAACATTATAATAATATTTTGTTTTATAAACTGACACTGATGAATCATAACAAATAATAAAAACACATTGTGAATACTTTGTATGTGTTTGAATAATAATGTCTCTACTTTTGTAGAATATATCTTTTAAATTTATTTGGTATTATATCGTTTTTGTAATTAAGTATCAATATGTTGTTGATTTCTTAACATTAATATCAAGAGATGATTTTTTAGCGTAGTTCTGCATGATCATACTATGTTTGCATAAATGTGTTGCTGTTTGCTATTTATTTTTAGCACTGTTGTGAAGTAATAAAATACAAACTATTTTAATTGGTTTTAATGCATTTACAACTTTTTGGATAAAAATGTTAGGTAAAACAGCTGTTTTAGTACCTACCATTCAGTCCCTTCTTGCCATGACAATAACCAGTCAGCCAACATCCACATTTGCAAACTATATTTGTTGTACAATAAATAAAATGCTATGAGTTTTTTATATTGAGGAAAAGTAGCCAATTTACACATAAGTTCAAAAGATAGACCACAATCATCGAAATCAAACCATCAGTTTTAAAGGTTTATATTCAAAAAATAACTTCTTGCTAATTCAATTCATAATTGGTTTGTTTATTATTCACATCACATAACACTTTGATTTCATGCCTGATAAAAACCTGCCTATAAAAGCTCAGCTGGCAGCCATCAGTTGTGCATTTTATTGCAAAATTTGGGGTAAGGAGACTTAACTCTTAAGTGTGTAAAAATTTTACCTATGAATTCATTAATTTTGGACACATATCCTTGAGGAGACAACTCCAAGTTCAAAACTACCTCTGACGAATTTAAAAATATATCCTCGATAAGAGGCAAAAATGTTCCGCCTCCTATTATCAATTTGCTATACACATTTTAGATAATTTATATATATACGAAGGCCTCTTATTAGGGGGCCTCCCATCCTACATATTTTGAGTATATATATATATATATATATATATATATATATATATAAGGCTACTTATATATGGATATATATTGGGATATTTATATAGGTATGTATACGTATTGGGATATCTACATAGGAATATATATGTATTGGGATATCTATATGGCGATATATATATATATATATATATATATATTTTCTAATCAGGAGGCTCATATCAATATAAAAGCCATGTTAGAAGGCTCTGAACAATTAGCTGTTACGGGAGCCTCCATATTCTACATATATATATATAGAATATAAATATATATATAGGCATATAAATATATTTATATGTAGCCTAAACCGAATTAAGCTTATATTGCACAGAGAAATAAAAAAGCTCCTTCATTTAAAATGGTAAATGTTGTATATGTTTATTAAAATTAATTTTCTATACAAAAACCTTTTTATTACTCGTGTAATGCTAGACATCCATCTAGTTGATAATAAAGTAGCTGATTGTAGGCTAAACTTAGATGTACCACTCAAGGAAGTAAATAGAGCTAAACTATTATTTTAGTATGAAACTGATGTTTATACGCTCAGGTTCACATTATTATCTGTTAAATGATTGGTTGCCAATAGGCCATGCTGTGATGAGACAGCATGGCTGCATTGATATTAACAAAAAAAACCTTTGTGTTAGCGATAGACTGTGTCCGCGAAGCCATTACATTAGCTACGAGTGTTACAGCTTGGAGTTCTAGCACTTCTACACTGAATGAGAAGTTATACGGTATATAATATCTTAAAAAGATCATTTATGAGTGACGTTTGCTCTCATCTACAAACCTGACTAAAGTTGATATGCCATTTGCTGATCTCACCCAAAGTTCCACCATCCTTCTATACAAGTGACTAAGGTTAAAGACTACCTGGTAAGTATTAAAGGTTTCTAATTTTGCTGTACCTCGTTGTTCTATGAAGGTTAAGGTATACTCCATAAAAGACAGTTTTTCTTTTGTCGATAAAAAGACAGCTGGTCTTTCTGCTCTAGTCATGCGCAAGTTTTTGCTTCGGTACAAAGGTGGGAGTTTTTGGCTGACTATTTCCCTGGGTCTATTCAGTGTACCACTAATTATTATATTTGATCTGGATTTTGTGCTAATATCCTAACTTCCATCATTTCCAGATTGTTTGCTCTTTTTGATACTTTATATATTGATGTCTCTAAAATGAGTTTGAGGTGATCCTCTTAGAAGGATCATGAAAAACTGAGAATAGCAGATATTATAACATATTTTATCTGGTTTGAAAGTACCATATGGTTGACTACAGTACTCTATTATAGAGGTTGTCATAGTCACAGTGACTTATATTCAGGAACATATACTTTTACTTTACTGCTCAGACTTACACTTACATAATATCAATTGCAGGTGGAGTATTGACTACTTATCTATACATTTATCTATAATATGGCTATTCAACTAATTATAAATAATTTTAAATTGATACAGATAATAAAAAAGTGTCCGTTAAAATCCACACAAATTTTGAATAAAAATATAGTAATATGATATTTGTCGGGTATAGATTGCCTTATCATTGGCTGAGTCAATGAGTAAGACAGAATTTCAAGTGAGAGGCCACTGAGGTCTGGGCGCTCAAATGAAACTAATGTTTTTACTTCACTTTAGGTGCTGTGTAAGTTTCATTAGCTTGTGAACCATTCCATTAGCTCTTCACAGATAATACTGCCCTGATCTGGCAAAACCCAATAATTGACATTTTTTTCAAAATTGACTTTTTTCTTGATTTGACCTGTTTTCTGGTTGAAAATTCATGTCACAAAATTTTATATGTCAAATCCTACCAGAAGTGTGATTTTCTGGCATGGCATAACCCAATAACTCAGTATCATCAATGGTATTCATCTGGCAAAACCCAACAATTGGGCTTGTTTGGTTATGATTGGATGACAGCATGCTGCCCATTGTAATTGTTGTGTTCTGCCACAGTATAAAACAAAATGGTAGCTTTAAACTGAGCAGACAATACAAACAACTTACACTTGTGCACTTCTAATCTTGTTTATTCACATCAATTTAAGTTTGTTCAGTAGATCAGATTATCATACATCTCATTGATTACCCAAGGATTAAAGTGGTTTATCAGATCATTTACTATGGCTTTACGTACATCAAGCAGAGACAGTGAGTATCCTGTTTTATTTCTTTTTGTTGTTTTCATTTATGCTAACCATTGGTATAAATATTTTAATATTACATCTTAACTGGTGCCAACGCAATGTCACACATACTCGTACGCAACGCAATGTAGGATAACTAGCCAGTAGACCAACAATGTTTATCTAATACTGGTTGTCGGTGTGGGATTAACTGTATTTATTGGTCTCAGTGGCAATTCTATTTTCACTCATGTCGCCAAGAATGAACGCTCAGATATTACTTTTTTATATCAGTTGTGAGGTATTTAAAATTGCAAAAAGTAATTATGTTACTGACACCTTATCTTTTATATTCATCATTATTTGCAGACATTCTGGACGAATTCGTGACACCGCCTAAAAAACGCTGCCGCACTGATGAAGAAAAGCGAAAAAGAGATGTTGAAAAACACAAACTCAGACCTCTGTGCACATGCACAAAGCTAAACTGCCATGATAAGATAGCTCAAAAAACCCGAATCAACACATACTCAGCTTTTTGGCAGCTAACTAAGCAGCAGAGAGACATTCAGATGTTTAGCCTCCTAAATGTGACTGAACCAAAAACATTGAAGCGGGATGCTTCCTTTAACCGTGACCGAACCGTCACATGCCACATTAAAGATCCTTCTGGTGCAAGGCAGAGAGTGTGTAAAACATTCTTTCTGAGCACACATGGATACCTGAACACATCGAGCATCATCAACGACATTCTCACCAAAACTCCGATAGGCTCACCCTTCCCAACACCAGATGCACGCGGTGGAGTTCGTGAATCAAACCAGGTGAATAAAGATGCTGTGGTAGCACACATCTTAACATTCAATCCTGCCTTGCCACATTACAGACGAGCCCATGCTCCAAAGCGTTTCTACCTGCCACCAGAGCTAAAGTCCAAGAGATGGTCAATGACTACCATGAAAGCTCTGATACACCAGTGAGTTATTCAACCTATCTCTGAGAAATCAGAAAACTGAACATCTCTTTTACCCGCCTCTCCACAAAAGAGTGTGAAATGTGTAAGACACAGGCTTTATCACACACAAAAATTGCTGGAAGCCGTGAATGCGAAACTAACTGCGAAGCATGTGTGAAACAGGCAAAACATGATGCCCTGAAAATAGTAGCGAGAAACGCATACAAGTCTGAGAGCCACCAAGTGAAAGCAGACACGATGGTGAGAAGTGTAGACTTACAGAAAGTCATCATGCTACCTTGCATGCCAGGTGTAAAGTCCGCCTGCTTCACCAAGCGACTGGTGGCGTTTCATGAAACGTTTGCGCCAGTCGACGCGTACAAAAAAGAACATGACACCATCAGCTGTGTTTGGAACGAATTTATTTCGGGTAGGCGGGCATAAGACATTGTGTCTACCTTCCTCAGAGCCTTGAAAGTAGACAGGGATTTCAAACATGTAGTTTATTTTGCCGATAACTGTTCAGCACAGAATAAGAATTGGTTTCTGCTGACAGCACTTGTTGATATAGTGAACTCGTCAGATATCAGTGCAGAGACAGTGACATTAAAATTCCTAGAAGCAGGACATACGTTTATGTCTGCTGACAGCATTCACGCGGATATGGAGAAACGCATGACAAAGATGGGGCAGATACTAGATTTTGAGGATTTCAAGTCGTGCATCGCTGCCAAAAGGGTAAACGTGATTCCGATGGGCTATCAGGACTTCGTATCGGTCAAAAACCTTAAATCAACCACCAATGTGCAGAAAGCTGGAATTGCGCTAGCAGATATTCAAGTTCTCCAATTCCGCCGCGGTAGCAGAGCAGTCTTTTACAAACTTTATCATAGTGATACTGAGTTCACCGAACTTGACGTTTTTATGAAAAAAGCTACACTGCCTTTCAACAGACCCAGCCGCAAGGCAGACCGCGGAATCCCTGCCTCTAAAAAGGACAGCATCATCAAAAACCTGCTGCCAATGATGCCAAAAAGTCGCCGCCAATTCTGGCTGAACATCAGAATTGACGATGAGGCAGTGTGCCTGGCTTGCAACTAGGAGACAGACCTTTAGTAATGAGTTCAATTTGTGATTTGGTTTTGAGTAATTAACTTTTTATTTTAATAATATCTTGATATTAATCCGAATTTATTCAGTATTAATATCTTTGGCCGAAGGGTTGTTTGTGTTGTTTTTCACTTTCTTAATTTCAAAAAGAAAGGTATCAACCAGTTTAATGTCCAACATATTTTATCATTTCCATTCATGCTAATAAAATATACACAATCCCACAAATCCCATCAGGTTGATTCACTCACTATACATCAAATTTTGACTAATAAGTCACATTTGATGGGATTAGCAAGTTTAATCCCTTCAATTAGCAAAATGGGGGAATCGATTCATTGAATTGTTTGGTTATGCCTGCCTTTTAGGATGCTAACCACAAACAAGATAGTCATGCAAAACATAACAACTTCAATTGTTGGGTTTTGCCAGATCACTCTCACATGAAGACAGTAGCATCAATGTTCTGTCAAAACCAAATAACTGACCAAAAATTCATTTTACTGAGCAAAAACAACTGTGATTTGTCAGTGGAGGTGAACAATGATATGTTCAAATATTTGTACCAAATATGAAGTGTTAAGTGCAATATTTTTAGGTTGGCACCAATTTAAACTTCGAAAGGCTGTACTGAAAACTTTTTGTTTAGGCAATTATTGGGTTTTGCCAGATCAGGGCAGAATAGATCTCTTGTGTCTGCATTAATACCAACATAGTTTCTATTCTCTACATCTCAGATTGCGCTTGTGCATAGCTTATTGTTTTGATTTGTATGCCTCGGCTTAGATCTTGCATTCTTGCTCATCTATTTGGCTTTCATAAAATGAAAGCCAAATATATGGGCCAAATTTTCAAATTAAAAGCCAGGCTTTCATCTGAATGCCTGGTGCTTAATTTGCTGGTTCACAAGTCTGAAAGCCGTTGTCTCCTACTAACACTTGACGCAAACTTAAATTCTATACAAATAATTGCTTCAATAACATAATTTATATATTATCTATGTAATGAGTGTAAGACAGTGCCTCTGAATATACTGCGAAGGTTTGTGCCTCACAGACTAATTTCAGGTCCGATAGACCTTTCTCTCTGATGAGAATATTATGAAGTAGGCTATTGCTTAAATGATGTAAGTACTAGACACCTGTGGATAGATGACACCTCTATTATGTTTATAATGTAATATAAAAGGTCAACAGATGAAGTAGCTAACATTACAGTAGAAATTATTCAGGGAGATGGAGACTTCATGCTAAACCAGTGAGTGTATAGAGATTGTGTTTAAGACCGCTGGTATGTAGGATGAAGTAAGAGAGAGGTGCATAGAGGTAGGTTAGATTGCTTTTAAGACAACATCTATTATCTAACAAATACCACCTGTGCACCCTCATTTGTTTCTTCATCTGTAGTGCTTATGCTCTATATTCAGATAGTATTTGATTGAGTTGGTAACAGTGCCTGTAATACTTTTAAATGATTTATTGGTTTATTAGTGTAATAATTAGATTGAAATAAGTATTGTAAGCAACATGGACGGATGCTTACTGCTAAGAATGAATGGGAATTTAGCGCAAGAAAATAAATTCTGCAGCAGTCCATCGTAGATGCCTATTGTATAACCAAAAGACAACTTCTAATGAACCACGCTTATTCATTAACCTCGATTTCTGCTCAGAGATTGCTCAGAGATTGCTCAGAAATTGTGTTTTATCATGCCTTTGAATTTCTAATAAAGGCTCTATTAGGGTAGTCTGGCGTCCTCCATTATGTGAACATGGCCAGTCAATCTTAGATTCTTTTAGATGAGAACTTTATACATGTTAGGTAGGTTGGTATGAGCTAGAATATCCTCATTCTGGATGAAATCCCACAACTTCACATTTAGAATCAGATGCAGATGTCTCATCATATAGACATCAAATTTGTGATCAGTTAGCTTGTATAATGGCCAGCTCTCCACTTCGTGTAACAGAGAAGATAGAATGATGGCCTGATATACAGAGCATTTAATTTTGAATATCAGATCCTATTCATATCACACATTTGCCCTTACTTGTCCAAAAGGGATTGAAAAACATCCTAGTGTTTATTTCATCAGCCATTTTGCTGCTACTCATGACTGTCGGCCTGAGCCATCATTCTTCACGCCCGAGGGTTGGTGTGGCCCCCTTCCCCGTCGCTCCCAGGCGGCGGCGGCGAAGGAGGCAAACGCTAAGCTACAAGGTAAGTTTGTAGGCCCCTACCAAGTCGTAATCACCTGGCCCAACTACAACTATGTAGTGAAAAAGCAAGGCCAAATCTCGATTTAACACAAGTCCAGGTTGAAACCCTATCATGCCTGCCCAGGAAGTGCTGGCCGTGCTCTGGCAACGCTTTACCCTCGAAGAGGGCCAAATATGAAAGGGGCCAAGAGGGCTCGGCCTTCGCGCAGGAACTGCTCACAAGCGGATAAAGAATTGATGGATTTCCCTTCTCAAACGAGTTCAGCTGATAAGCTCGACGAGATGGGAAAGGCAACTCCACAGGCCAATACCAAAAACGAAAACTTGCACGGATACTTGCACAAAAACTTGTGCGAGGGTTCGATCCCAGAACCTCCGGCTGCACATTGCCAAAACGAAGGTAGAGAGGAATTGGTCCCCTCCCTTCTAGAAAGCCCGTATGAATTAATTATGGACCTGGACTCCGGACACCTAGCAATGTCTCCTCGAGCAGTGGAATATCCCATCACTGCAGCAGAAGAACCAAACTGTCGTACTTTTCGTACTAGAAAAAAAGCCGAAAGGGTACGGTGATTGGGTCTATTAGACAACGAGAGGATAAGAAGACCTAGCCGCAGAACAGACAGTTCCAAAAGGCAGCCCACAGTACCAGAACCAGAATATGCCAGCTACTGACGACAAACATTTGCTTAATCAAGAAATTAGCCACCTTGAACACCATGTTAAGCAGCTTGGGACCTTGGCCCGGCTAGTTGCTTCACCCATGTTGTTTAATTAGATAATGCCTCTAATGGAGGGAAGTGTGTAGTGGATTCCCGGGCCATGTTTTTATAATTCGTGTAGATATTTATGTATATATATTGTGCATGCTGTGTTGATATTTTCATTATATCGTAATTAATTTGTTCGTATGCTATATCACTATTATGTCTTCGTTTATCACTGTATTATAACCATGCCAACGCCTTAGCGATTGTATTTATTCATTTTGTTTGCCGGTGTTCTAACTGTTTGCCGTTAGCCGGAACGGCTGATATTATTATATACATGTATATAAAGGAGCACGCTCACTTAGTTGAGCAGAGCAGATAGCCTTACGCTCCTTGGCTAGTGAAATTTCCATCTCTAATAAAGAGCTGAACGAAACTAGACGCACTCTCTTCTCTTTATGTATTAGTCTAGATCGTGCCAAGTAAAGGCCAGCAAATTCCTTTACACATAATCCTGCGCCGTGTTATATTGGAACACAATCATGTACCTTGCCATATTGGAACACCGCGCTACTGCTGTTACTGTCAACTGCTCCAACACTAAATGAGTTTACTTACACAGACAGAATCCCTAACAATATAAATCTATGTTTTCATTACTAGACCACAAAAACTGTTTTTATTTACATTTCTAATCTCTGACTATTTTAGAGAAGGAAGAAAAGTCTGAGTACCTAATGGATGCGTTATTTTACATAGAATGGTTAGCTAGGTCTTACAAAGAGAAGGCAGAACAGTCTGGCAATTGGAGACACTACCTACAGGTAAGTTTACATTACTTCAGATCAGCTAAAGTGAAATGTAAAATGTTTACAAGGAGACCGAGCACACTAAGATGGTGAGTCATACATTTGACGAATGCAACATAATTTAACTGTTATTCGCGAGCAGAGGCTATTTATTTATACTGCTAATTTTACTACCATGGAGCTTGAAAAGTTGTGATTTTACAAAATATTCAATCTTTACTCCTGAACGTAATATATTAGTTTAAAGGTAATTCAAACAATTATTTTTAAATGGAGGTTATAACAAAATATAAAATTTAGTATAGATCGCATCTTAAAACATAGCCATATTGTATTTTGTCCAATGAAGATGAAAGAATAAAGATTTTTAAACTTTTAGTGAAGCTAATTGTAGTACAAATATAACATGTAAAAAATAGGGCTAGTGTTGAATTTTATTGTATATTGGGTCATTGACTCTACAAACTACTAGCATCTAACAATTTACTAGCTGAATGATTATAACATTATTTATTAGAGACTTGAAAATATTATTACTGAGTCAAATTCTTATAATATTGTAGAAAGTATATTTATTCTCTTTGTTCTAGCTGTGGTTTAAAACAGGAAAATTATGAACACTCCTTTATAACTGCCCATTGCTAAAAATAGACGTTCTCTAAGACACCCTTGAAGTTCTTTAAATTCTTCAACTGAATTTATAGATGGTTGCTATGCCATGTGATATTATGAAGTCTTTAATGGTTCGTTCAGAAAATTACCATAACTTCGTTTTATTATGTTTGCTTGCATAACAGTAAAATATCATAGCAGCAATTGTGAGGTGATGTCACAGTGTTGATAGTGGTTGGAGCAATTTTGCTAAAAAAATAAGTATGATAGAAATGTACTTGAAATTTCATGTTGCAGTGTTGACAGGGATTAAAGTACCTTTGTTGAAATCAGAAGTCAGATTGAGTCGTACCTAAGGCCATGAAACACAGAATTCTTATTATTTTGTTATTTACAATATTTAGGCTCACGGGCTAGCTAACTTCTGCCTCGCTCAAGACTTAACTCCAGAAAGACGTAGACTTGTATATGAAATAGAAAAAAGTTGGTACAAAGGAAACCATCCTCTCAGCTGTGATCAGCATCAACAGTTAATCAATGACCATAAACGACTTCTGACAAACTACAGAGAAGAAACTAAAAAGAACTTTTCTGGTTTAGACAGCTTAGTTAAGATTTTAGACACTGATGAGTTATTCAGTGAAGGAAGTTTGAAAAATGCTGAAGAATTCTGTCAAAAACTATTTGAAGCAAGTAGAACTTGTACTGATAAGCTTATCAATGTGTCAAGAATAATTCTCCAAGATAGTGTTGCTATGCTAAAACAAGGAGGAAAATATCCGCCGTGCCAATTTGCACTGATAGGGCTTGGATCAATTGCCAAAGGAGAAGCAACTCCTTACTTCAATTTAGAATATGCTCTCATTGTGGAGGAAGAGTCAGACTACTTTGAAAAGTTAGCTGTTGACACTTACTTCAGGATAGGGAATCTGGGAGAGAGTCCGCTCAAAGGATTTGATATCGAGGAACTCAAAGGCAATGAGAATCTTGACAGTCAAATGAAACAATTCACAACTGGCTACAGAATAGATGGAATAACTAAAAATTCTGGAAATATTCCAACAGGTAATGGCAGAGAAGGAGGCCACACTCTGACCTTTACAGTTGACAGGTTGATGGATCTCTACCAAACAGAAGCCGAGGCAGAATTAGGTGAACTTGCAGACAAATCAGACATGTTATCGTCTACTGTAGTCATTCTCTCTAATGGTGGAGCCCTTTTTAGTAGCCAACTCTACGATCAGTTTATTACAGCAAGAGAACAATATGAAAAGTCTGTGTCAAATGGAAACCAAGCTGTCCAACAAAAACGTCTTGATTTATTTTGAATGGATATTGAAAAGTTTTCGTTTGTGCCAGACTTCGTCAAGTTTCAACCCCCAAATAATCTGAATGTCAGAGTAAAAGAGAAAATTTTCCGTTACCCAACTCTACCAGCAAACAACATGAAGATGTGTCTAAGATTACAGTCTAAACACTCGTGGGAGATATGGAGAGAAATGCATCAGCTTGGCATTTTGTCAACAGAGAATCAAAAGTACCTAAATATTCTTCTAGCAACTGCCATTTACTTACGAACTTCTGCTTATCTCCAGTCAAGCTCTCAGACAAATGATGTGCAAATTTACAAGTACTATAAAGGAAGACAAGACACACTTTACACCGTTCCCACACACTTGTTTGTACTTATGGGCTACTTACTTGTAAAAATCAAACAATTTGTTTGCTCTGCAATGCATCAAGTAACGACACTCGCTGACCTATATTTGCTACCAGATAAAATAACAGTTTCTCTTGAGAATCATTGGTTGCTAGCTGAAGTACTTTACTTTACTGGAGAGTATGAATCAGCTAAAAAGGTAGTCAGTAAATCTATAGTCCAACCACTTGACAGTGACAGTGATGACGTGTTGTGGGAGATCATCAGTCAAACCACGCTACAAACAACCGACCTACATGTACTTGACTGCAGAGATATTCCACAAAAACGAGCTGAATTTTGTGCCTACCTCCTATACTACACGGAAAAATATAAACCAGCATTTCGTTTCTTCAATTATTTCATCTTCACACAAAAGTGGCAGCATGCTCTTTGGAAGCTGTTGGCATCTCACTGCGGTAAAAAGATAGGAGATTACATAACAGCTAAAGAACTACTTAGAGATGTGAGTGTTTATTTGTTGGTATAAATTCCACATCACTTTACACATTTAAAGTGTTTGGAGTTCTTAAAGTTTCAAGATCAATCTTTGAAATGTTTTCCATCCTGAAAAAATGACTTTCATTCTTGACATATTGCTACTGAGGGTTTGTTTGTTTTAAATTTGCTATTTATAATTCTTTTTTGCTATTTATAGCAAAAATATTATATTATTATATTTCATAATTTGCTATGGAATGTTTTAGTTTTTATATTGTTCATAGAATATATTTACCTCAGCAAGGTTGATTGATTGAAAGATGGCCAAAAATTAATGGTGATAGCACAAATCATTAAATGTTGCTCAAAAATTAATTTATGCAGAACAACATGTTTCCATTAATAATTTAAAAATTGATGGAGCAAAATAAAAACATAGTATACTAGTAGAGACCTGTGAAGACTTCATGATTGTGTTTTCTTGGTATAACTACCACTCTTCAACCCAGACAACCAACAAGTTGTAATAGTCTTTAGTTGACCATTGTCAACACTGAAAGCAACCATGTGGACTTTTCCTCTATCTTTTATATACCCTTGAAGCGTGAGAAACCCTTTGAAAACGTTTCAAATACTCTGTTCAGGGCTGTTTTCGTTTGCTTGTCCTTCACTGGCTACCTCTCATTGCTGCTTTCTTAGTTTGTCTATGTTGATGGTAAACAATTACAAACATATACCCACAGTTATGTCCTCTTTTATTTTAGCTTTAGTTACAGTGTGTCACATTAGTAAAGAGCAGCGATGGCGACTGGAGTTTTGTACGGGATGAAATGTGGAAGCCTTTTGATGTGTTATTCGCTAAATTAGTTTATAGTAATAGGAAGCCTATAGACATGTTTTTTACAAAAAATAAACAAAAAGGCCTTTTAGCTGACCAGTTATTACAGTCATTTCAAAACTGGAAAAGTGATAAATACACCTGGTTGATTTTGTACTTTTAATATCAAGATGGATGTTGATAGCAAAGGAAGTCAGTCTCGACTTTTGTACATACATGTAAGATGTTGTGAATCTTTTATCTCAATGGACTTTTAATTTCTTTAGTAGTAAATGTAGCAATGAATCTGATGATTTAGGTGGCAACTGTGATTTTGTTGTAACTAATGTTTTCATGGAAAGCTGAGCAGCGAAAGATATTTCATGGAATCTTTCTGATTTTTTTACTTTTGAGTTTTTTAAAGTATATAAATGTTATTGTCACTATTTACCAGAGATGGGTACGCGAGTTATCATGTTTGGTCGAGCAAGCATCAAAACTCATTTCACTAACGAGTTGAAAAGAATCGATTCTCTGGTATTTTTTACGTACTGTAAACTCGTATTGATTCAGAGCATCCTAACAGTAAAAATCGAATTAACTCTCCTGTCACCATAAATAAATTCGCTCAAACTCTATTTTTAATAAGCGAAAAAACTCGATTCAAAATGCAACAATCCTTCATTTTGCAAATACTGCATTGATGAGAAATCTATAATTAACACAATGACCTCAGTAACATAAATGATTACTTGATGTGCCTTAAAGCAAAAACCATCTTTTGCAGTCCCATTTTGCCACCCGCACATGCTTTGTAAGACTTGTATTATAGCACTGAGTATATTTTATTGATCAATAATAAATACTATACAGTAGCTTTATAATTTGTCTGCGCATTGAGAACAAGCATATTAATAAGCTTTATAGCTGCTTGAGAATATCGTTCATTCTATATGAAAGATAGGAAATCGCTTTTATAACGATTTGCCTTTGTACCTGTACAAAAGCAATGATGACATATATTGCAGTGTTATTGGATCTACCCAAAACCTTGCAACAATAAACTTTGAAAATTATATTATCAATATTCTAAAAACAAATCAGCTCCATAGTTTTTCCTTTACTCACAAAACATAGCCCAAACCTGTAGTTTAGTTTATTAATTTCCATTTTAGGATGAATAAAAGATTATTGTAAACAGCGATCTAAGCTATTTTTTCCTGGTGAAATCCTTTAACACTTGACCAATGATATTTTTGGCTGCTACGTTTTTATATGATTGTTTATCAAATGCATTGATACTTGTGTCGGCCTACTTGATACTTTAAATCGAAGTTATATGAAAGATTCTCTGATTTTATAGCAATAGTACGTTAGGTAAGAAATTACTACTTCCTTCCAAAAAAAGCAATGAAATCCTTGGTAAAGTAGTTGATATTTGCTATACAAACAGTCAATAGACTGAGCTAATACGTGTAGCTAAATTACTGGTTCTGGGTTATTGTTATTTTGATGTACTATTATAGGTAAACTTTGGTATAAAACAGCTAGAGAATTGATTTTGTTTCGAAACAGCAAAATATTCCCCTAACTTTTTAATAAACTACATACGGCCGTTGCACCTGTGATAACCATAATTTTTCCGCTCCACACCCTGAGAGTCTATTCATTGATCATCAGGTGTATCAATAAATCACATGTAATAACTATTTGCACAGTTAATGCTAAACACCAGAAGGTGGTGGACCAGTGCAGGTGTTGCAATGTCATTCTAATAATCTGAATTGTTATATTGGTGACATGATATGTTATAGTGCATTTCCATAAGACTAAGAACATGTTAAAGTATACACATGTTGATAATGAGTTTTCTAGTAAAGATATCTGATATCTGTCGCAGGCTGAGAAAGACATAGAGTCATCAGATAGCAGAGATTTGTTCAAGGAGACTGATGACAACAACAAAGATACATCAGATGCATACAAAAGCATTGGTTCAGTGTACTTTGGTCTGAGTGAATATGACAAAGCATTTGAGTATCAAGCAAAATCTTTGAAGATGGATCAAGTCATGTATGGTGAAAATGTTCATCCTGATCTTGCTTTAGACTACAACAACATAGGTTCAATATACAACTCACTAGGTGACTATGGACTAGCACGAGAATATCACAACAAGTCATTAGATATGCGTAAAGCCATATATGGTGCTGAGACTAACCATACTGATATTGCTACAGCATACGACAACATAGGTTTAGTATACAACTCACTAGGTGACTATGGACAAGCACTAGAATATCACACCAAGTCAATGGATATGCGTAAAGCTATATATGGTGCTGAGGCTAACCATACTGCTATTGCTATTAGCTACAACAACATAGGCACAGTATATGACTCACTAGGTGACTATGGACAAGCCCTAGATTATCACACCAAGTCATTAGATATGTTGAAAACTATATATGGTGCTGAGACTAACCATACTGCTATTGCTACTAGCTACAACAACATAGGCACAGTATATGACTCACTAGGTGACTATGGACAAGCCCTAGAATATCACACCAAATCATTGGATATGTTGAAAGCCATATATGGTGCTGAGACTAACCATACTGCTATTGCTATTAGCTACAACAACATTGGTTCAGTATACAACTTACTAGGTGACTATAGACAAGCACTAGAATATTACACCAAGTCATTGGATATGCATAATGCTATATATGGTGCTGAGGCTAATCATACTGATATTGCTACTAGCTACAACAAAATAGGTTCAGTATACAACTCACTAGGTGACTATGGACATGCACTAAAATATCACAACAAGTCATTGGATATGCGTAAAGCTATATATGGTGCTGAGGCTAATCATACTGATATCGCTACTAGCTACAACAACATTGGTTCAGTATACAACTCACTAGGTGACTATGGACAAGCACTAAAATATTACACCAAATCATTGAATATGCAGAAAGCTATATATAGTGCTGAGACTAACCATATTGGTATTTTCACAGCATACAACAACATAGGTTCAGTATACAACTCACTAGGTGACTATGGACAAGCGCTAGATTATCACACCAAGTCATTAGATATGTTGAAAACTACATATGGTGCTGAGACTAACCATACTAGTATTGCTACTAGCTACAACAACGTAAGTTCTATATACTGCACACTAGGTGACTATGGACAAGCCCTAGAATATCACACCAAATCATTGGATATGTTGAAAGCCATATATGGTGCTGAGACTAACCATACTGCAATTGCTACTAGCTACAACAACATTGGTTCAGTATACGACTCACTAGGTGACTATAGACAAGCATTAGAATATCACAACAAATCATTGGAGATGTGGAAAGCCATATATGGTGCTGAGACTAACCATACTGCTATTGCTACTAGCTACAACAACATTGGTTCAGAATACAACTTACTAGGTGACTATAGACTAGCACTAGAATATCACAACAAATCATTGGATATGTGGAAAGCTATATATGGTGCTGAGGCTAATCATACTGATATCGCTACTAACTACAACAACATAGGTTTAGTATACAACTCACTAGGTGACTATGGACAAGCACTAGAATATTACACCAAGTCATTGGATATGTGTAAAGCTATATATGGTACTGAGGCTAACCCTACTAGTATTGCTAGAGCGTACTACAACATAGGTTTTGTATACTACTCATTAGGTGAGAATGACCAAGCACTGGGCTTTTACACCAAATCATTGGATATGCTTCACATTATATACCATGAAAAACCAGACCATCTTCACATACAGCATTTACAAACTATAATCTTTACCCACATAAATGAAATTTCAGTAGCAACTTGATGAGTAAACTTTTGGGTCAAGAGTGGTAACTTTCATAAAGTTCTTAGATTATTCCATTTTGATCCTAGGCTTTGGGTATAATGCCTATCTTTGGACATACAGTTTTCCTTTTTGTTTTAATTGTGGCAGAAACTTGCTTTATTTTGTCCTCCGTATTTTCCTACACGTAGTCCATGTTTACTTGTATAAATCTTTAGAAGGTGGTTTTCTGTTTAAATTTTACTTCATTTTCATTTTAAGATAACTTTTAATAATACTATACATACTATATATTTATGATAAATTATAGTAATATCATCAGCTCTTGATGAGGAATATTGATTGATCATATATAGTTGTTAATTAAGGTGAAGTCTAAAGTTGGTCAAAATGATTCTATCCGTAGGCAGGTTTAATATTACTACATAGTGGGGATGCAACTCCAACTTCCACTATAAAATTGTATATTTAGCAAATATAATGAATGCCAATGCTTACATGAGTTAAATCAACTGAACAATAGCCTTTGTTCTTTAGTTAGCAACAAGCATCATGTCTAATAAATCAATGGCTGACATCATGAGACGCATTCTAGTTTTACAGTTCGTGCATTGAGCACTAAACTTTACAAATACACTGCACGCACGAGATATGAGTATAATCCGTTCCAAGGTTGGCATCGTACGGTCAACAAATTGTATGTAGGGGTATAAAAACCATAGTAATTATATAATGTAAACAGCTCCTGGTAAAAATCATCAAAGATCTTATATATACATGTAAGTGCTGTTCATATTAGAAACTATTAAAAATTGTATGTTAACCTTAGTAACTATAGTTATCTACAGTAACTTTATTATACTTAAGAAATTTATTGGTTGTGATCTGCAAGAAAATGTAAAACTGCAATGCGATGTGTAGTCAGTAAAGATAATTAAAATGTAACGTTACAATGTGCTATGAGCAGCCTGCGTACCATAGAAAGTTCTTACCTTCCGGTCAGACTTATGTACACGTATAACATAAACTTTGAATTCACTTCAAATAAGTTTAGTTACTAAATACATACATTTAAAGGTAAGCTTTCGTAGTACATGCATCTTTAAATATTTTACGCAGTTTTAACAATTTATCACTAGAATTTTATCACCTACCAGTTTCTGTTTTGTCTTTCACTATAACTTTAGCAGACCTGTTTACAACATTTTTTAACCTAAGTCGGCTAGAAAACCCGAACAATGTTGTTTTCGTAATGAAGAGGATTTTGTTAGGAGTTTAAGAGAATTTGTTTGACCCCTAAACCTTTTGTACAAATTGATCTCAGCTCCAACTTTCCTACTGGTTGTTAAGGAAAAATATTACGTTTTACACATAAAATTTCTGAACCGAGAGAAATCGATCATGGAGTCTCTTTCAAGCATTGTGAAAACATTTCCGACAAACAGCATTTTGTTGTCGTTGTTATTTTGACACATGTAATAAGCACACTGACTGGCAAATTTGAACTTTGGCAAAAATTTTGGCGAATTTGTATGATGAAATAAGATTCGCGTGGTAAGGTGAAAAAATCATCATGTTCCACTTTGTGAGGTGAAAAAAATTGTATATCAGGATAATCATATCCTGATGGTGTACTGTATGTATCTCAACTGACCAGTTACATTATTAATGTTTTTATTCTTAACATGTATTCTTTCTATCACTAAAACTCCATCTTAGATATGAGAGTGGTGAGCCTGCTGTACAATTATATTTAAAAATAATGAAGGCTTAAAATCCATTAACATAATTTCCGTCATAACATATTTTTAGAAGCTATCATCTCATGTCAATCAATTACTTGCCTCTTTTAAACATTTAGTACTGTTAATTTGGTACCATACTATAGACATGTCTTTAAAGATTTCCTAATTTTGATTCCTTTCCTAGTTGTCTGCTACTATCAACTCTTATAACTCAGCACCTCAGCATCTACTTTTATGAATTAGAAACTCTAACACTCGGTTTATGACTATATCTAATTAGAATTAGACATCAAACTGTGGAGGGAATTACTGCCTTTTCATTGCTGATCTAATAGAAGGATCAGTAAAAAACTTTATCTATTTTAGTGTCGACTGACTTACCGCTAAAGGTTGTGATATATACATAGCTGATGATCTTGTGCAACTTTTACATTCCCATCACTGAACCAAGGCTACAATCGATGAATAACTTATAATAAGAAAACGTTGTCTTTACCATGATACAGGGTCAGATTTTAAAAGGTTTACTTTAAAATTGTTTAAGAAGATTGTCATAGTCCCGTAACCAACCCCCTATAAGATAATTAATGAAATTATAGACGCTTTCAAAGAAGTTAGTTTATCTGGAAGGTGCAGGGATAGGCAACTTCTGGTTATTTTATTTGACTAGCAGCATGACCTACCACTAACAGGTCTGATCTTAGCTGAACATGTGATCTTCAACAACCTCCGAAGGATTACCTCCACATGAATCGTTAAAAAATAAAATGGAACAGTTCGTGAAGACCACTAAAACAAGGCTACAGTTGATAAATAACCAATAAAAATATAATATTGTTTTACTACATAATATTTAATAAGAATGTATTTAGCTAATCACTACTGACTGTCATTAACAATGTTCAGAATACACTATCAATCAACTTGCTAAAAGCACAAGTACAAAGTGGAATTTCTCAACACAAGGTAAAACAATGCACTAAAAAGAAGATTCATAGCAAAGCAAGAATCCAGGTTTTTTGATTTATTGTAACCTAATTTTAGCACTAGTCTGCTCCGACTTTCTTATCCATCGCTAGTTCCTACATCAAATCTCTCTTCATCACGGAATTTCCAATATTCCATGCTTGTTACTTTTGGATATTAAGATATGACCACCTGCCTTCTAAAGAATATGATGTAAGAAGCTTTCATTTGGAGAAGATGACATGGTGTGAAAACTTGGAACTAATCAATTTGTTACGATTAATTTGGTTCAGCCAGGAAAACCAAAGTTTGCTATTGATTGGACAATATCTTATTAAAAAAGGCTAAATGTAGTTTTTTTCACAAATTATTAAATCAATCATTTACGTAGAGTGCAACAAACAGAAATTCTTGACATTAGAAGAGCAAACAATTAGATCAATGCTGGCTTTTAGAGTTTTTTCGGTTGTTTTTTATAAGATTAGCTGATTGCACAGGTGAAGCATGGATAATGAAATAATTACTTGTGAATCACCAGACGGGGTAATGAATTTGAGTAAATTCAGCTCCTAAGTTACTATAAGAGCCATGTCCTGTGTCTGAAGCCAGCTTGTGATGTTACGTTGTACATAATAATCAATCACATGATCATGTTCTTGCAGCATGCTAGTATTTCCTCAAGCGTTGTTTAGGTCTGCGTACTATTATTATATAATATTGCAAGTGTGGTGTAGTTTAGTGAGTTAGCTCCCCTCTCTGCAAACCTAAAGCTTCTGAATTCACATTCAGTTCTAAGCAGATTCTTCATTCCTAAAACTTTATCCCTTTAACTGGGCACGAATGACGGATCAGCAGACAAATGACACACCTTGTGATTTACATGTACAGAGACTAGCTGAATACCAGGCGTTCTGTGGGTAATGAATTAATTGCCCAATGAATTTGATTAACTTGTAGCTAGTAGCTTGCTATAATAAGAGCTGCATAAAAATTCAGCTTTATATTCGCTACGTTACATGTAATGATCATGATTTTTAAACATGCTCACTGAAGCATGAAGGGCGCTATTTTAACCAATCTATGTATATATTTCTCAAAGTATGTGTTTGTGTCAGTGTTATAATATTACAAATATAATCATGAGGGTCTATGTTCCTTACTCATTTATAATATAAATATAATAATAATACTCTATATTCCTCACTCAATTATAGTTTATATATATTTTTTATGAGTGAGGACCATGTTCCTTACTCATTCTATATTTATATATATTTCTCAATGTTGGTAGTCCGTTGTTGTATATGTTCAGCTATAGCTTTTTAAGTCTTGGAATAAAAAATCAGTTTTGCAGAATATTTGATCTCGGACCTTGCGGTTCACCAGCCCTAAGTCCAAGTACTAGTTCAGTCTTGCGTAGTTCAAATAATTGTCCAGTACTACTTCAGCAACACAAGATTGACAGACTCCTAAGCGATATATGTCGCTATATGGAATGGCAAAACATCAACGAGAAGCTAGTAAATCTTATTATTAAGCTTACTCAAATTATCCATTGGCAATATGCCAGGCTAATAGCATGTGGCAGGCAACTCTCATTAATTCTCATTGTTTATAAGCTGATTTTTAATACCCTGGCAATGCCTGGTAGCACAGCTAAGCAGCATTAAATATTAGTAGGTGTATTACTACGTGGCGTATGTGTACAATTATTCACTTATATGGAAATGTAGCTGCAAGGGCCTAGTGATTTGTCTATATTGTCCTAAGGCCTAGATTTTTAGTGTTCAAATTCAGTGTGAACTTAAATTTTCATTCCTAAAACTTTATTGCTATAACAACCCATACGAATAACAGACCAACAAACATATTATAATCACTGGGATTTATATATTCAGTAGACAAGCCTTCATTAGAATCTTTGGTTGTTATTGTGTCACCCTTTTAGCATCTGCTGCTAGCCTGCTTGTATTTGCACATAATTTAGTAAATAATTTCCAACATTTCCCTACATTTATTCATTTACAATCTCCTCTATAGCATATTTCATCTGAACTACTAAACATTGCAAAGGGTATTTTTAGCGAAATATCTTAAAGCTCACAATAGTGCGCCCAGTCATTACTGGAAGCTATATATCAGCACTGAAAGTCCATGACTATGGATAACTGTTTTAGAGCTAGGCTTGATCATAGCATTAGAGTATCAGCCAGAATCAGCTGTTAGCCACTGGCGAGATGAAGTAGTAAGTTATCAATGTTTATACCAAAAGAATATTCTAGAATAAATTAATGTCTTTTTTATATCCCTTCAAATCAACTCATGTTATGACAATATATTATACAACTATTCTCTTTTCAGACAAAAATGAATACTAATTTATACAACGGATGACATTTACTCAGTCCAAAATTTGAATACTTGACAATGATTGTTTCAAATGTTTCTGAAATGTAAACTTATAACTTCAATTAATTTAAATGGTGTTTCTTCATGATGGAGATGAGTCATACAAGAGAATACAAAATATTTGGGTGAGGACAAGTGTAGAAACAGTTACATCTCACCAAGGTTTGCTCCACATTAAGACTCCTTTATAACTATTGGTAATATACAGTTGAGAAGAGGCATTAAATCATAAATACCATTACTTCATTTTTATTTAAATGCATGGTTCAGATATTTAGAAGGTATCAATACTAATACCGAATTCTTAAAGCAGAAAAATAGATAATATACCAATAAAATAAGATCAGGTATGCATGAGAAAACAATTTCACAGAATAAGCAATATGTTATCCGTTCTAGTCACAGCTTCATCTTGATGAGAGAAAAAGAAAAGAGAAGTTAATGACAAAAGTGAAGGAGGTATAAAAAACACGGAAAAGCGAGAAAAGAGATACATAATATAATATAAAAAAACATATAAGTGAGGAAATTTTATAGCCAGCAGCTAGTTTTCTCATTTCTGAATAGATAAAATCTTTAAAGTTGCTGATCCATATTTGCACATGTATAATATATACAAGTTTTAAAAGACGTGCAGCCTCGACTTCTATAAGAAGTGCTGCCTCAACTTGTATAAGAAGTGCTGCCTTACCTTTTACCAAACAACCTATGTTAATCTTAATGTTAATCAAATTATATATAGACATCAAAAACAGTTCTATTTTAACATCTTGTTAAATATGAATTTACACATAATTTTGGTAAAATTTATCCAAAAGTATTGATACTGTTTGATCATTTTATTTTTGATTAAAATCAGCAAAACTTGATCACAGTTAAAACGCTAGAGGTAAAATATGTGCGCAATGATGTCACAGTTAAGTTGCTAAAGTTGATATCAGCTATTGTGTTCAAGTTGCAGCGTTACGCGTCTCTTTTTATTGGCCTCTTTAAAACAATATACAACATAATTGTGCTTTTGCTTGGTCTGAGCGTTTTAACCATGATCAAGTTTGGTCGATTTTAATCTTAAACCGTCCTGACAGTCAGATTTCCTCAAACAACAAAAAACAATTGCAAATGATAGAAAAATATCTATAATTTCTAATAAAATCCAATACCTTGTGTTCAAGCTCATTTGTGAGTTTTTTCAGCCATTTTTAGATGGAATAACCCATGAACACCGCTGTTAAGGTCTTTTATGTAAAACCACTTAATTTGAGGTCATTTGAAGCACCGGTTGTTTGTAGCTGACTAAATGTACCTGCACAGCTAAATAGGCAAATATGGTGCCAACCAGTCTGGTGTTTTACATAAGGAATAGCACATTATCCTTCACAAAATACTTCTTCAAGATCCGTACTCCTTTAACAAATCACAATCAACTTTTGATGCAAATGTTTTTTGCTCTCGTTGTGTGCATATTTCTTTCAAACATTTGCGTAGACATCAATTTTGTTTAGTGGAGCTAACCAAATATTCAACCATCAATGAGAAACTCGGCCAATTTACCGCTATACCATGAGTGATATTATCAGAAATTATTAAAAGAGATGCAAGCAAAGCCAGTCTTCTACCTGCTTCAGCAATCTTTAATCTCGCCTCATATTGAATATTGATAACCATAGGTAATTCTAGTTTTATATCTTCCTATAACTGCAGAACAGCCATGGTTTAGTGGCTATCTCTAATAAACCAATGGCTAGCAACTAAACATCACCAAAACACAACACACGTTCTTTACTTTACAGCTAAGTGTGTCAGTGCAACAACCAATTAAATTCAAGGACATTGGTATCCCTCAAACTCGATCCGCAAAGCTTCTTGGACTGAGCATAAATAATCACTTGCACTAAGCTGAACATTTTAATTCAGTTATAGATCAATTTAGGTCTATACTTTTCATGGATTCTTTACACTGAACCATCTTAAAGTAACTGTCAAGAGCCTTATAAATTTTTATCAAAGACAGATTATTCCGATACTTTCATATGCAGCTCCAGCTTGGTTTTGCTTTGTTTTACAACAATTAAAAGACTTACAAAAAAGGCATCAAAGCTGCTGCCTTTCGGCCATATACTCATGGATAGAATCCTATACTAAGAGGTATATATGGCAAAAATTAGAGAGCTAAACACATATCTAAAGTAGATGTGTGCAAAAATATGTGTTCAAGGTCAACACACTGCACAAACCATTTAAGCTGTAGCATCCCAGCTGGTCAGTCATGCAGGCGTTGCTGTACAAGATTGAGTGACACATTCTATCATACTAATCTGATGAGCAAATCACCATTGATCACCTTTGTCATTTTTTTATAATTTTTATGATCTTATTGGCTTTGCGCACTGCTTGTAAATAAATAAACAGTGGATGACCTAATTACACAATAAATGCCCTACCAACTAATGAACAGTAGGTCAGTGGTTCGAACCACACAAGAGTTGTTGGTTGTGCTAGGAAGGGAATCCAACCATATTTGTTGCAATCTCAAATATCATGAGTAAATGGTCAAAATGAATCCTATACAGGTATCAGGATATTCTGCTTTCTCCTATTAGGGGTCGACCTAATAGATGATCCTATTAGGGTCACATATTGGGTGGTGACCTTAAAGGGAAAAACTTGAAAGCAGATCTGCATTTAAATTTTGAGAAGTCAAAAAGTGACCCTAATAAGGTGACCCTAATTAGGTGACCCTAATTAGGGCCTCTTTTTGGCCACCTTAGGTGACCAAAATAAAAATAGGGTAATAATACTCAGTAATTGGGTCTTCTATTAGGTGGCACTAACAGAGTCACCTAATAGGGAAAAACCATTTAACCATATGACAAACCATAAAGGGTCTGTATGGAAATTATATGAAAAACGATATAGGGTTAATGTAACTCTAAATGGATTTCCCATTTGGATGATCACCCCTAATGAGAAGTCCACCCAAAGGAAAAAGCTAAAAGAAGAGTATTGCATATACATATATATAGCAATCCTCAGAAACAAATCGTAGTATCAATTAGGTCAGGATCTCCAAATAGCAGGTACAACACTTCTTATGCCTCTTATTAACAAGGTGTTAACCAGTTTTATAATTATGAAGTCCTTATCAGTATAATAACTTTTCAGTGCATTGCATGTTTGATTTTCATTGTCTTTCCTCAAAACATCTCATATACATTACATCTCATTACGTACTTCATATCTCATCTTATTTAAACATAGTGAGCTTTAAACTTATACGTTGAAAATAACTCTGCTATCTACAGTAACTAAGAATCAGGATGTTTTACTTCATAGAAAAGTTGGATAACCATTCTGAGCCACAAAGACAGGATTTTAGTTTGCAAAATGAGACATAACTATTCTAGAAATTCCACTGTCATACAGCCCACGACCAAAGTGATATTGAAAAAAGAAAGGGTACTGATGGTTGAGAAAAGCAATATTAGCAGTCAAATGGCACTGCTGTGCAATAGGATAACACAATGGTAGCCAGACCTGCTAACCAAAGAGTGGGGCAATGCGTGAGATTTGGTTTTGGGGCAATTGATGTATCAATGATAGTACATATAAAAATGTGGAAATTGGGGCAAAAACCTCACGCATTTCTCACGCATTTTCATTTTTTCTTTGGGGTGATTGCGTGAGTCTCATGCCCAATGCGTGAGAGCTGGCAGGTATGATGGTAGCTGTAATGTACTGGGTGTGGCTGTTATTATATACAACAAATAGCAATAATGAAAGGAAAAGATTATAGGTTTATATCTTGCCCCCTGCAATAAGAGAAATGTAATATTGGCAAATTTTAGAAGTAAAATGCACTGATATTATTAGAATAACCAATATTATTAATATAGTAATAATATAAAACCAATGCACAATTTTGTTGAGATTTCAAAATGTCATAGTGAGCAATATCAATAAGTGGTGATATTTATATAGATTTTTTCAAAAATCTGTACTACGTAGTCATCGCTTTGTAATCATCCAAACTCATAATTAAATATTGTAATAACCTCATGAGGATCGTTAGAAAAAAAATCATCGTCATTTCTTTTACTAACACTGCGTTGGACATCAGTTAGAATTCCAAAGTACTCCCATTTCAGTACTCCCACGTTAATTACAAAAACCTTCGACAATTCAACAATGCTATAGACTGGTGAAATGTGCACGTTATTTTTCCGTGAAATGCGCACGACTTAATCGTTCTATTCTCTGTCGCTCGGCGTTTCAATTTCCGGTCTTAACTTTTATTAAACTAAGCTTGTCAAGCGCTTTGTGAAGAATTTCAGCCAAATTAATTTGTCTATTTGTGTATAATCCATTCAGACGGGTAAGTTTTAAGAGAATTTCGACAATTTACAAAGACTTGGTAAAATATTTAAATAGGCTTATATGTGTTTTGTATCGTTATTATACTTTAACGACTCTACAAAACGATGGTTAAATTTGTTGATGAGATTTTGAGACAAGGGTTCGTCTCATTGTTGATGAATAATTTTCGTAAGTTGTGTGCACATGCATTTATCATAAAAACTCTCAAACTTCGCTCCACTCGTTTGGTCATGGGATTAAACAAAATATATATTAGTAGCACAACTAACCATCAGGTGTATAACTTTTGAGCAAACTTTGCAATGACAGTATCCAAAACACTAGATTGTTATGACTAATAGGTTTTTAAACTTCTTAAATTGAATAACTATGGGAAGTATAATGATGGACAAAATTAACCACCACAAATTATACAAATCTCAAATACATGTACTTATGGTTTTTAGTGTAAAGCATTTCAGAACTAAGAAAATATTTGACACCTGAAAGGTAATAAGCATTTGTTAGATTGTTTGCATACGGTTACATTTATTTAGCGTGACCTTCACATTGATAAGTTATTTCAACAACACTTACATTAGAAGCAACAAACAATTATACATAGTTGATGAAAACTGTTTCATAGCAATTAGTGACATATCGTTATCATTGCATGCTGGCAAGAGGTATAAAATGGTAACAAAACGCATTTAGGCAGGTGTCAGCAGGTGGTTAGTAGGTCATGTCAGGTTGTAATATAGATGTGCCTCAAGTGAATAACTGCATAGCATTTGGTTCTCTCTGTCCCATGCTGACATCTCGGTGAAAGCTTGGCTCTCTAACAAAATATGTAGGCAGCAGTGAATTACTTCATGCTATCGGGTTAATTTACACAGAAAAATGGAAGGAGTATTTAGCTACAAGCACTCTAGGAATAAATCTATCTCATATGTAGGCTGGGCCAGTTCATAGGTGCTGGGGCACCACTGTTTGTAGTGCTCAATGAAGGAGCACCTGCACGATATGCTGGCTCAGGCTCTGTCTCCTGTGGATAACCCTCTGTCTCCAGGTAATTTCTGACCTCAGCGTAGGTCTTAACTTTGGGATAAGCATAGAAAGGATGTGCGGTGTACACCGATGGTACAACTCCTGGCTGGGCGGTCTTCGGTATCTTAATATTAACATGTCCCTAAAAATACATATAATATATGTATTTTTAGAGACATGTTAAAATTAAGATGCCGAAGACCGCCCAGGTATCTTCGGTATCTTAATTTTAACATGTCCCTAAAAATACATATAATATACGTATTTTTAGGGACATGTTAAAATTAAGATACCGAAGACCGCCCAGCCAGGAGTTGTACCGTGTGTAATATGTAGACTATATTATAGTCTACATATGAAAATCTCAAAGCTTGTGTGTGTGTGTGCGTGCACGTGCATTAAGTGCACTTCCGTTTATCCAGCTATAGCTATTAAAATATTGGAATGAAGAATCCGTATCGCAAAAGATTTGATCTCGAAACCTCCTGTTCATTCATTAAAAATCTTACCAATTATTGATGGATTCATTGGGCGATATACACTATGCCACTATTTGAGTGAAAATACGAATACCACTCTGTGCGACGCAAAGTGATTTTATGCTTGCTCTCTTGGCTCTTATTAGCAAGTACTCAAAGTTCTTGCTTACTCAAACTAGCCATTGGCAATGTGTCAGGCTAATGGCAAGTAGCAGGCAACTACATTACCAGGCACTTTTCATTAGCTGTTTCATAGTCTTTACTATAATAAAAGCTGTGACTGTTTGTTCGCTCATCTGAAGCAATGGTAACAGCGTTAGCGAAATAAGTCATCTCACATATGAATTGAACTCACACCCTTTGTTTTAAAGACCAGCATTAGCCGCTACACTACCCAGCACTCTCACCACATTATGGAATTCTTATGTACATAATGATTACTCATGACAATCTCTCATGTTGTGCAGGACTGTTAAGGGTACTAGTATATAATATCAATGCTTCAAAACATTGCTACTAAACCATCAAATAAAATGTATGGCTACTGCCAAGCTTGTAGATATGTATGACCATGGTTCTACCTTTTCTCAACATTAAACTAGGGGTGCTTACTGCAACTCTCTGCAATTGTTCAGGAATTGGTCCGAACAGGTAAGCTTCCAATGGTCGAAATCGGGTGAATACTCTTCCAACTGCAACATATCCTTAATGACCCCCAGCGGCCATGACATCATGAACGACATAGCGCGCCTGTATGAAACAAATAAATTTGCACAAGAAAGCCTAAACAAGAAATTTACACTACATTAACATATACCCTATAATAGCCCAAGCACCATGCACCATGTACTTCTACAGGCAAAATAGCGATTAGTAATGGAAATCGCTGGGTTTATTTTACCACCTTATTGTAGCTATTTTTAGTTGCAGCCAGTTAACTGTAGACTCAGTCAACAGCCTGAATTTGGTAGAGCATGTAAAACTAATGATGATTCAAAAGTATTTCTTACTGTAGCCAATATCCTCAAAGCCTTCATTTTATCCTTTTCATAAGGAAAGGAGCTCAGTATAAAATCTTTTCCAATTTGGTTTTGCAGTTAACCACGCTCTGTGAACAATCGGCATTACTGTCTACAGGTATTATGCAGTTACTTTTTGCATAGGCAGGGGTAAGTCCGTACAGGTAAGTAATTTAGTGAGTCATTATCTAGCAATTAGAAGACAACTTCAAGGTCAACCTACTGCTCATAGTAAATACACTCACTAAGAAATTTAAACGAATACATATGTTCTTTATCAAAAGCATATTTTATTTAAAGAAGTAGAAGTCAAGATATTTAACAGTTTGACTAGTTTCAAGAAAAAAGGTAACAAAAAGAAATAAATAAATATTGAAAATTAGTGACCATGATGTACTAACCATTTGATGCAGTCAATGATGATCAGTTTATCATTGTGTACACTTACGACATTTATCACTACTCTTGCATCATCACACGCCATTTTCACTAGCCTCTGCAAGTAGAAACTTACTACTACAATATAGTAGATATTTGACTAAATGTAACAGCTATGGCAGTCAATCATTGTAAAAATAACAAAATGACAGAAGGTTTCTTTGGGTAGCAGATAATACTTGGGTTTGGCTTTAGGCTCATACACTACAGTAAGTCTAGCCAAATTCAGATTGTATTATTAGAGTTGTCAACAATTGATAAATTCTATAAATTATGCAAACGTTTACAGGGACAATTACTCAAAGTATTCTCTTGAGCAGTTTCAGTGGCTTAAATTTGTTCTGACTGGGCTGAAAATGCTTACAATATAAATATATACTTGCACATGTATATACATACATATCAATGTACAAATGTATATGTATTATTATATATACATGTAAATATAATTATATATATATACATAAAGTAACATGTGTAAAATAGTAACCAGGAGCAAACGCTCTTTGGTACATGTATAAGCAATATATATATATGTACTTAATACATATTAAAACCTAGTAACAAAATAGTATATTAACCTGAGTAACTACAATTACCCGCAGTAACTTTAGTGTATTTAATGTTTATGATCTTTTTATGATTGTGGTTATGATCGTAGTTCTTCAAGAAACATGAATAATGCTGAACTGAAAGAGAAAACAAGCATCGTACCTCTTTCAGGCATTTTTGAACAAATATTGACAATTAGCATATCAGCATCTTGGTTTTTCCGACATATTCAACACGCAGAGTACCAAAATTGAATCTCGAGAGACAATCATTTTATTTACAAAGTGGAAAAATTGTTGTAGGGAACAAAAATGTATTGTGTTCCACATCATAAGGCAAAGAAACCATAAAACTGAAATGTCTTATCCAACTGTATAGGCTACTCCGGTCATCTCTGAAAAGGCAATATATTCAAGGTCGTATCGTGATACATGAAGTCTAGTATAAGTGCTGCTGCAAATTGATGCAGTTCTACTTTACAGCATAAGCTCTGACATCGTTGGACATTTGATGTAAGCTCTTACTGGTCTGACATCATAGACATACTATTTTGCTGGGTTTCTTGTTGAGTAAGAACCTTTGTCTCTGCTTTTCTGGTTACTGAATAGAGTGTGTTAATGACATTACAAAGAAAATAAAACAATGATATAAACCCACAGTAGAGTAGCAGCAGGAAAAAAACAAATTTAAACATTACGAGGAACTTGATATGTCTTGTTTTTGAATGTCCTGTGTTCTAATCTTTAGTTTTTAGTGTTTGCTGTTTACAAATTTATTTATTAGTCTGACTAAAAACTGTTTATCTCAAGTGTGCATAAATAACTTAATCAAGTAAACATAATTTATGTGACTTTATGTCACAGGTAAAATAGGTAATGTTTGTTTGTGTGTGTGTGGATAGAGAAGTAACTGGAGAAGAAACTAAAGAGTTCACTAGGGTTCTAACTAAAAAATAATTTTATATCCAGCATACCGTACTAATATTTACCACATAAATCCGGTTGCTGAGTTTTAAAAGTTTGTTTTGCGACTTGGTGCATTGTGTTTTCATCTTTTTACATAGTTAAGTTTAAATAAACATGACATTGAAATATTTATTTAAAGCTATATAGCTTAGTAAACCACGAGGAATAACATTACCTGCTCAGTTATTTCATTGAGGATGAGGAAAATTTGGTGCAATATTACAACAGTGTATGTTCTAACAAACAAATCTCTGCTAAAAAAGTAAATTTATGCCCAATAAGTTGATCCAACACATTAACCGCCACAAACAATGAAAATAGATAGAAAAGATTTGGAAAATCTTTTCGCTAGGTTTGAGTTTACACGAAGTCAAACGTTGTGGTAAAACAATCTCTGACACTAAGCAAACTCGCAGCTACAACCTTTTTGTATATTCAAGCGATTGTTGTTTGATTCCCTGCCCAACGCCTAACATTTATATTGTATTACTCCTCTAATGCCAGGCATTCAGTTAGTCTATATAAATCTCAATGTGTGTCATTTGTCTGCTGATCTGTTATTCATGCCCAATGATAGGGATAAAGTTTTAGGAATGAAGAATCTGCTTTGCTCTGGATTTGAATTTAGAAGCTTCAGGCTTGCACAGAGGCGAGCTAACCACTACACTACGTTGTCTTGGCAATATTATGTAATAATAGTGCACATACTTGTGCAGTGCTTTCGAAAATACTAGCAGGCTTTAAGTTCATGCTCGCGTGATTGATCCTTTAGCATAAAGTAACATCACAAGCTTGTTTCAGACACATAACATGGATCTTATTATAGTAAGTTACTACAAGAACTTACTCAAAAGCATTACCAGTGCCAGTGATGCATGGGTAACTATTTAATTACCCGTCCATCCCTGAACATCTTGTCCGAGTTACTTGTCATGAAAGCTTTCACACTCCCTAAATACCTCGGTTCTTTCCTATAGAATAAGACAAGCGAGCAGTTTTTTTAACTAGCCTAACCTTAGCTTTTTTTAACAGCATGTATTCATGAAGAGTGATGATAACATCATTGCTTACAGTTGACAAACAAGTTCACAGAACACAGACTATAAATAGCTGTGCAAGATTCCAGGAGAAGCTAACTTTGACAAAAAAATGCATAGTCTGGCCAAGTAATTTTACGAATGAATGTTTTTCTTGTAACAAAACATATTGGAGTTTCTTCTAAACAATCCTAACTGAAGTCTATATGCATAGGTAAAATGACACCTTTATAACAAAAATCTATCAGCCTGAATATCTCAGAAAATACAGGGAGATTTGACTGGCTCTTGTTATGGCGGATAAAAAATTTAAAATAAAAAGTTTGTAAAATATTGTAAAGAAGTGCTCACTGTCACAATGAAATACAATATTTTACGATTATGAATCGGAGTACAATGGATGAAACAATCTATATATATAAATCCTAAAGTTTGTATGTCCGTCTGTATGTCCTTTGATATGTCCGGCTATAGCTATTAAAATCTTAAAGTTAAAATCTTGCACCCAGCTAGATATAAACTCCCAAAGAATGCAACTACATGTTGGTGATCAAATTGTCTAAATGTGAGTCTACAAATGCTCTTACAATCTATAGCTCTCACTATATACTGTACAAAACCTTTTCCAAACTTTACATAGAAAATGATGTGTTAATTAACTCTATGAACCCTTATAACTCTATGAAACATGCATTACGCTTTTTCGTAATTTCGTGAACTTCTTATTTGATTTTCCCTAAGGTTCAACTGTTAATTCAGTAAAGGCTAATACTTTTCACACAGACAATTGTATTATCTCGAGTAGGAATAGTCTCTAAACTCTCTCTTCGTTTGGTCAGATAAAGACCGTCTGATATTTCAATTTATATTTGTATCAGTATCGAGAGGGACCAGAACGGTCAAATTCAAATTTTTCGATGCCTAGCTTCTGCTGGAAAAGTAACCTTTTTATACACACACACACACGCACGCACGCACGCACGCACGCACACGCACGCACACACACACACACACCACACATCACACCTACACACTACACACCACACTCCACATACCGCACATTGGACACCCCGAACACACATGCGCACGCACATACAAGTATAAAGACAGAATTTTTTCCGTTTATATAATAGATATAGACTAGATGAAGGCCTGGAGTTGCACGGGTTATAAAAAAGTCTTTGCTTAGAAAATCTACGTTTAATGAACATATACAACATCTATGGTTCTAACTTTCGAATGAAGGTGTTTGTTTATTCATCTGTACTGTGTTATTTCTTTGTTCTGTGTTTATTCCTGTGTCATCTATATTATAGCGGCTGCTGCGCCTGTTAACACTTTATACTGATTGCACCAGTTTGGCTGCCCATGTGATTTTAAGCATTTTTTTCCGGCCAATATTTTTAGCAAAATGCTTGCTGAAATATTTAGCATGAAGCAATGAAAGCTCGGAATGTATGGAGTATATGCAGAATTCATTTTAGATTCCAAGTAGGATCTCAGTACCAGGGGGGATTTTTTATTGCCAGATTTTAATTGCTATAACTATGAAATGACAAAAATTAAAGATAAATGCTTTCATTTAAAATTTAGAACGATAAGTTTGGTATATTAAACAAATAAAAATTTGTTGTACAAAAGCTTTTTTATTATCTGCATAATGCCATGTATTCAACTAGAAATCTTATAAATTCTAGAAAAAATAGGAAAAAAGTTGAGGTATGTAGGGCTTACAGAAGTTCAATAACTGCAAAACCTATTGATGGCTTTATGGCTGCAAAGGCACCTTCATATCCTGTACTTGTACCACAGGAGCGACCAGATGAATATGATTTTTACAGTAAACCATCAATGTAAGAGTATGAACATGTTTGACAAGAGAAACCCATGTTATACTTCTAGTATATACAGTTACATACCGTATATATATATAGTTATACTTCTACTTACTAAAACATGTGTAAATATGTCATTACGATTTAGCAATCTTTGACTCTAAACTTGATTAACTCTCTTTTTTGTAGAAAGTTGGAAAATCGCACAGAACAGAGTGTTCAGTTTCAAGCATGGTTGCCTCGACTCTGTGTAATTATTTTCGCAGTTGGTCTACTTCTCTTTGGGAAAAGTCTATTTGCAGCAGCATATGTTGCACCTCCTTTAAAATAGATGCAACTATAGACTAACATAGCCTATGAAACAAAAAGAAAAGATAATCAATAGCTAGTAAAGGCAGTACTTCTTTATGACAAATTTAAAAAACACTGATTTATGGATTTTCAACAAAAGCTGTAATAATATAATACAGCATGTAGCTGTACCAGGTTATGTCTAAGGGTGTGCGTCTACGGGTGCAATAGGACTAGACACAATACTTTGTGGTTGAATAGGTTATTTTATTATGCGTGCCAGTTCTTGGTATGCACCGTGAAAGCTAAAATAAAAGTTGTAATGTTAAGAGCATAATACGTAAAATCGGCAAGAATGCGATAAGAAATACGTTTATAAAAAAAGAAGATTAGTAATTACCTTTTGCCCTTTAATGATCTGGTACGGCTACGTTTATGTTAGTTTATAATCATGTATGAGTTGTCTCGCCGTAGTGGTTTCTAACTAATAAAGAAAACAGATTTTAAGAAATATTAATTCGCAAATAATTCAAGTTGGTTAAAAAGAAAAACGACAAAATCAGAAATTGGATAAATATTAAATGGTAAATACCTTGTACTTAAGAATAGAGTGGTATAGTTGTCCAATACACGGTATATTAACTCAACCAAACTACAGAGACCTGTGTGACCAACTGATCTGCACTAGATGAAAAGCGTAGGTAATCCTAAGCCGTTCTGCATGACTAACTGAGAAAACGGCACTAAAACTATCGGCCGATACCGCCCCGTGACCGGACGCATCGCAACGGCGAAAACGCACCCCAGCCAAATAGTTTCACTGCACCACTCACACGCATTGACTCAGCATTGTTAGTTTCGTTAAGGCAAAATTAACTAAGTTAAATATAAGGGTTAGTCCAATATAAAAGGCTGTCCTTTACACTCCCCCCGGAAATCTTTCCTGGAAGGAACGATTTCAAACTCGAGTCAGAATGATCAGCTTGTTCAGCGGTCTTTCTATCTCCGTAGCTTGTTTGATGGCTCTACCTTGTTGGTCTAATTGAGTGTTGCCTAGTGTTAACTTCGCTCTTCTAGCTCTTCCATCATGGCTTTCGATCATCTCTGTTACTTTAGCCAGCTTCCACTGGTTTCGTAGTGGGTTAGCATCCATCACAAAAACTATGTCGCCGACTTTTAGCGACTCTTTCTCATCGGTCCACTTCTGTCTATGCTGCAAGGTTTGCAGATATCCCAGTCTCCATTTCTTCCAGAAGACGTTGGCCAAATGTTGTATTCTTCGCCACTGTTTTCTGGAGTAGGCATCTGCGTCTTTGAAGTCCCCTGGTGGTGGTAGGCAAACATCTGATTTGAAGTGCAGCAGGTGGTTTGGTGTGAGAGGATGGCTGTTGGGGTCATTTAGATCTTCCACTGTGAGCGGTCTGCTGTTTATAATGTTGGTAGCCTCGTAGAAGAGTGTTCGGAGAGAAGAACTAGTGAGCTGTGCGTGTCTTTCTTGGATTAGTCCTTCCAGAGCCTGTCTCGCTGTTCTAATCTGTCTTTCCCAAACGCCTCCCATGTGGCTCAACGATGGGGTGTTAAAAAGAAATTCACATTCAAACTTTTCTGCAAGTTTTATGTGCAGTTCTTCATTTATTTCAGCCAGGTTTTTTTTCAGTTCTGTCTGTGCACCTCTGAAATTAGTGCCTTGGTCTGAATAGAGTGACTTCACATTGCCTCGCATGGCTATTAGGCATCTGAGTGAGTTCAGAAACGCATCCGTGGTCAAATCGTCTAGCATTTCTATGTGGACTGCTCGAGATGTTAGGCATGTGAACATCAGTCCGTAGCGTTTAACTTCACGGCGTCCATCTTTGGCGTGAAACGGCCCAAAACAATCCATTCCGGAGTAGTGGAATGGTGTGGCTGGTTCCAATCGTACGGCTGGTAGGTCCGCCATTTTTTGAGTTTCCGTATTTCCTCTTAGTTTTTTGCATATTACGCAATTGTGTATTACCGTAGACACTGCGGTAGATAGTCCTGTGATCCAATATCCGTTCTGTCGTATTGTAGCAGTTGTCAGTCCTCTTCCAGAGTGACCAGTTAGTCGATGACAGTACTGTACGATCAAGTTTGTGATGTGGCATGTCTTTGGCAGAATTGCTGGGTGCTTCAAGTCGATGGTGAGAGTGGTAGAGTATTTTAGCCTCCCTCCTATGCGTATGATACCATCGTCATCTGTGTACGGGTCTAACTGTTTGAGATGTCTGTTCTCTAGTCGACTTTGGGCTGTTTTGATGATTAGCCTGATAGCTTTTTTTCTCAGTTGTAGGGGTGTTAGTTTTTGTTTTTTCTTATGTATGGCAACCCTGATGAACACCGCGAAGGTGTTGACTAGCGTTTCCCATTTAGAGTACCGCTCCATCATCCCTAAAAATCCAGGTATTTCTTTTACAGAAGTAGAGAGGCAACGTGCTTCAGGGAGCTTATCCGTTGTTTTTTCCAGCTTCGTTGTGGGTATTTTGATGTCTGACTGCTGAAGGAAACTTGGTGGATTAATCCAATGTCGAATTATGTCTTTCACTTCAGAACCCCTGGATGCGTGGTCAGCAGGGTTATTTCCAGATGCTATGTGGTGCCATTGTGTTGGTGTTGACACGTCTCGAATTTGCTGGATACGATTTGCTACATAGACTTTGAATTTCTTAGCATCATTTGAAATGTAGTTTAGTACAATCATAGAATCACACCAGTAGTGTGTAGCAGTGTTGGCCGGCAGCAAGTCTTTCAGCTCCCTCTCAAGTACGCTCACTAGTTGCGTGGCAACAACAGCAGCTTGAAGTTCCATGCGCGGAATCGTGATCATCTTGAGGGGTGCCACTCTTGCTTTTCCAAGCAGGTAACTACACTTCACTTCTCCTTCTTTGGTTATTTGTCTGAGGTAGGCACATGCACCATAGCCAGTGGTGCTTGCATCCGAAAAGCAGTGTATTTCATTTTTAGCAGCATCTTCCTCTATCATGTTAGATCTTACTATACGTAGTTCTGAAAGATCTCGTAGTCCTCTTGTCCACTTGTGCCACATTGGTGTCAGGTCAGATGGTAGTTTACTTTCCCAATCTGCTTTGCGTCTACACAGCTCCTGTAGTATTTGTTTTCCCGTAATTATGAAAGGTGCTAGGAACCCTAGCGGATCATATATTGAAGCTATCAGGGATAGTATTTCTCGTCTAGTTTGCATCTCCTTAGAGACCGGCATGGTAAAACGAAAGGTGTCCGTTTCTACACACCAGAGTACTCTTAATGCTCTCTCTGGTTGTGTTGGAGTAGTCGTGGTTATAGTGGCTTCCTGCAGGTTCTGTGATCTTTCTGAAGGGGGAACAGTTTCCAGCACCTCTGATGAGTTTGTTACAAATTTGTGTAGTCTGATGTTGCCTTTCTTGCAGAGATCTCTAGCTGACTCTATAAGCTCCTTTGCTTCTTGCTCACTACTGACTGATATCAATCCGTCATCTACATATAGAGATTGTTGAATGAAGTCTGCAGCTTTCGGATGTGTGCTCTGGTGTTTCTGTGCCAGATATCTCAATCCGAATGTGGCGCAACCAGGTGAAGATGTAGCGCCGAAAAGGTGCACAACCATTCTGTATACCTTGACTGTCTCCATTTTGTCATCCCACCACAGGAATCTGAAGTAGTCTCTGTCATGCTCCGCCACCCGAAACTGATGAAACATTTTCTCGATGTCACACATGATGGCAATTTTCTTTGCTCTGAATCTTAGAAGCACTCCTAATAATCCATTCAGGAGATCGGGACCTTGCAGTAAGTGGTCGTTGATGGACTGTTGTCTGAACTTCGCACTGCCATCAAATACTACTCTGATCTTGTCAGGTTTCTTTGAGTGAAAAACTGCGAAGTGTGGTAAAAACCAACACTCTCCTTTCTTTCCAGGTGTAGTGACCTCTTCTGCATGACCCTGATCCAGTAAGTTGGTCATAAACTCTGTGTATTGCTGTCTGAACATAGGTTCGCTTTGGAGTTTTTTTCCTAGTAGATGGAGTCGTTTCTCGGCCATCTTTTGGTTGTCTGGTAGATTGGTAGGTCTCTCACGAAACGGCAGTGGCATGGTGACAAAGTCCTCAGAATCCTGGTGGATGTTCTTGCTCAGTTGTTGCAGAAATGATCTATCTTCCATAGAGATTGCTTTGCTATGGTCTTTAATGTCTGTGAAATCTGTCTGCATGATTTTTGTAATCTCGTTTGAAAAATTCTTTTCCTTTATCGTTGTTTTGCATTCAAAAGCTAGCTGATTTCCAGCCTCTGACTCTTTCATGATTACTCTGTGGCTGATTCCTAATCTATCTGCACTTTCTCTCTGGTCTACTGTGCCCACGATGCTCCATCCCAATTCAGTCTTGACAGCGTAAGGAACATTACCCTCTGCTCTGATGGTCTCTATTGGGGCTAATGCACTCATGCAATCATATCCTATCAGCAGACCAGCATCACACTCAAAGAGTTCTTCTAGCTCATTCTCCACTTGTTGAAGATGAGGCCAAAAGTAGTTTTGCTTCTTGTAGGAACATGATCTTTGTCAAATGGAATAAACTGTCTTGTGTATGTCGGTGGAAGGTTCAGTTTCTTAGACTGCCTGTATCCTCTTACTTGAAGGTTACTGATCTTCAGACTTTCTGTTGTTTCTTTCTTGGAAGTGAGGGTAGTGATTGTCAGGTTTGTTTTAGTTGCTGGGCATTTGAGCTTGTCAAACAGGTTGTCTAACATGAAGGTAGAGCTGCTCTGGGTATCGAGCATGGCATAGGTAAGTAGTTCCTGATGAGGTTTATTCTTGTGTGACACCCAAACAGGTACAATCATTGCTGATGTAAATCCGTCTGTTGTGCTCTGTACTTTGCCGCAGGCTTGAACAGTTTCAATATTTTCTTTCTTCTTTTCTTCAGGTTTCTCCTCGGTATGTAGGCAGTCAGGGTGGCGTCTGGAGCATTTGGTACACTGCGCTCTATTTTGACACATTTTGTACGAATGACCAGGCCGCAGACAACCAAAGCATAGCTGCTTCTCTTTGATCAGTTTTATCACCTCTGCGTGAGGCTTCCTGCGTAGATGGCCACAGTCAACACTCATATGATTGGTCATTTCACAGTTGTAACAAAATTTATGGGAAGGCCGACTTGAAGTTTTCTTCTCGGTAAGTGTCTTCTCTGTTGACTTGACAGTTAGTGTAGCTGACTTTTTGGGTTTGTTGTTTATAGCTGGCTTCACCATTGCAGTAGCACCACGACCTTCTGTTGTCACCTCTGTCCCATTAACCTCTACTTCATCTTGTAGAAATTCTGTCAGGTCTTTCAGCTTTGGATATATTTTGTGTTTGCATTTGTATGACGTGACTTTTCTCTTCCATTGATTGACTAGCCAGTCTGGTAGCTTATCGACTACCTTTCGTATCTCACTCCAATCATTTAGTGAGCACAAAGCTGGAACGTCATCCATGGTAATTAGACACTGATGCAGAAATTCTGAATAGTCGGTGAGTGCATTTTGGTCTTTACCACCAATCTTTGGCCAGCTGTCCAATTCTTTCTTGTAGGCATCGCATATCTTGAAGTCATCGCCAAACTTCTCTCTCAAAGCCTGTCGGGCTTGTTTGGTAGCATTAGGTGACTTCAATCTGAAGTAGCACTGTATCGTTTTTCTAGCTGGACCTGCTACGCTTCTCTGTAGATGTCTCATCTTTTCCTCTTCAGATATTCCACTTTTGTCGACTACTGCTGAGAATGCCATCTCCCAGTCAGCATACTCCAGATGATCTCCATTGAACACGTACAGGCTGGGTACTGGTACTCTTTGCAGCTCCATGCTCTGCGCAAAACTTGTAGCAATCGCCTGTGCGAACTCCTTGGCTAGTGCTATACCTCCATGCGTGTCTTGACTAGAGCAGCTTAGAAGGTCTGTTTCTTTACTGCTAGTTTCCCTTTTCATTGCCTCAACCAAAGCTCGTGTTTTGGAAACAGCTGACTTAACAGATTGATTGTGAACGGATGATGTGGTGTGTATACTGGATTTTTGTTCTACCACACTGTCCTCTTCTTCAGAGTTTGCCCCTTCGTCATTACATTCTTCTGCGGCGAAGAGTAGCTGATTTGCTTTTCGAGTGAGGCTTCTGACATTCTGACTAATCTTGTCCATGTCCTGTTGAGTACTGCCATACAGCTTTCCATTTGACCATCTGCGTAAATCTTCGTATACTTGGATTATTTCCTGATCCACTTTCGCTAGGGTGCTGATCCAGGTCTCCAGCTTTGTGGTTCGGGTAGGGCTGCTAGCTATGTCTTTCTGACAGTCAGCGAATGTACTAAAAGCCTTCGATTTCAGTTGTGAGAATTTGTTTTGTAAAGATTGAATTATAGTGTCGCGAAACGTACCTACAGTAGCATGCAGCTCAGCCATAGTTTGACATAACTCTGAGATTTCTTCACTCAGCTCATTTTCCTCATCATGTGATACACCTTTAAGTGTCTTAAAAATTTCATCTATCAGCAGCATAGTGTAATTGTATGGTTTAGTGTGCTCCAAAAACTCTTTCAGTTCCTCAGGCTCTAGCGACACATCAGTACCAGTACTATCACCAGTGTTAGCTGCTTGTTGTATTTTAGTGCTTATGTTGAGTACAGCATTGTTTGCATCCAATAGCTCAGCTTTGATAAAGGGTCTCAATGCATCTTCCTTCATATGACGTAAGCTACGCCTGTAGGCCTGTACACTCATGCTTGGTTGAGTAATACAGCGGAGTTATAGTACATGTATGTGGAAATTTTACTAGATTTATCAGGCTGCTTTATTGTTTACTCAAGTTTGGCTAACAATACAATGACATGCGCGGAATGAGGGCACAGGAAAACAACACAGGCTGTCGGAACCCCAACGCAATCACAACACGCCCTCCAGCAGGAACCAGTAAGGGCCGACGATATCAGGGCTTTAACTACTGTGAATCCCCCGAAACTGAATAAATCGGTAAAGCAGTAACTTTTCAAAGCAGAATTTGTCAACCCAGTCTCTGTTTACAAATAATCTGATTGTAGAGTAAACTAAGGAATAGAATGAGAAAGGATTAAAGGAAAATTAAACAAAATTCTGCATAAAGTAACTAGATAAGGTTCAGGTTTAAGTGTAGATAGATAACGTTTGTAGATGTGTTTTACTTAGCTGTCCGTCGTTCTGTAACGGTGTGCAACGTCTGCGTATCTTGTTTCCAACGGCGTCTCCGGTTCCTGGACAGGGTGGTCTGGTTGATAGTCTCGATAGGTAAGCTTTCACTGTAGCTGTATCAGGTTATGTCTAAGGGTGTGCGTCTACGGGTGCAATAGGACTAGACACAATACTTTGTGGTTGAATAGGTTATTTTATTATGCGTGCCAGTTTTTGGTATGCACCGTGAAAGCTAAAATAAAAGTCGTAATGTTAAGAGCAAAATACGTAAAATCGGCAAGAATGCGATAAGAAATACGTTTATAAAAAAAGAAGATTAGTAATTACCTTTTGCCCTTTAATGTTCTGGTACGGCTACGTTTATGTTAGTTTATAATCATGTATGAGTTGTCTCGCCGTAGTGGTTTCTAACTAATAAAGAAAACAGATTTTAAGAAATATTAATACGCAAATAATTCAAGTTGGTTAAAAAGAAAAACGACAAAATCAGAAATTGGATAAATATTAAATGGTAAATACCTTGTACTTAAGAATAAAGTGGTATAGTTGTCCAATACACGGTATATTAACTCAACCAAACTACAGAGACCGGTGTGACCAACTGATCTGCACTAGATGAAAAGCGTAGGTAATCCTAAGCCGTTCTGCATGACTAACTGAGAAAACGGCACTAAAACTATCGGCCGATACCGCCCCGTGACCGGACGCATCGCAACGGCGAAAACGCACCCCAGTCAAATAGTTTCACTGCACCACTCACACGCATTGACTCAGCATTGTTAGTTTCGTTAAGGCAAAATTAACTAAGTTAAATATAAGGGTTAGTCCAATATAAAAGGCTGTCCTTTACACAGCAAGAATACTGTGAAAAAGAGAGTAAAAAATAAAATGAAAAGAAATTCTTAGACAATGGCATACTGATAATCAAAAGTGTTTATTCCAAAGTATGCTTACCCTAGGAGGACTGGTTAATAACTTCCGTCAAATGAAACTAATTTTAAAAACTTCAAATCACAACGTGTTCACTAATGATGCTAATGTATTTAGGTACAACTTTATAAGCTAGTACAATGTTATAAGCTTGTTTCATGTAAAATAATTCTTTGTATAAAATCTATGTCCGTGCATTAGTGCAATTGACAGCAGGATGTTACAAGCCTATGAAATAAGTGATCACAGTCCATAAATTGAGTAGAAAAAGTAAAAAAAGTAATGAAAATCGTTAAAAAACTAGCCAATCAAGATCATGTGGTTTTGATGATTATTGGTACAATCAGTTTGATGTTTTCATAAAGTAGATTCAACCTAAACCCTTATGAATAACATAAACATAGTTATTATAGACAGTATAAAGTATCAAGGCAATTCCTACTTAGATAGAAATCCTTCATTTAATATTTCACTGTACTGTTTTGCTGTTCATCATAGTATAATGGACTTCAATATATAATTAATATTCATCACATGTATAAATACATTGTAATAAATTGTAGTATAACAAATATTACGTATTGTTGCTAAACTGTAATGCGATGTAATGCAAATGTAATGTAAAGTTAATGCATTGCCCTAAGACTAAGGACATGTTACAGTAGCCAATGGTTGATAACGTGTTTCTTAGTGCATTTATCTGATATTTAAATATAACAGGTTATAGAGGATAATTGGCTAGGAGTATATAGACTTATCAGATAACAGGGACTTGCTTAAGGCCAGTGATGATAACCACTGACATACACCGCAGACATTTAAAAGCACTAGGTTAGCATACATGAATTGAGTAGGTATGAGAAGATATTTGTATATCATGGGAAAGTTTTGAAGATAGTCAGAACCAAATATGGTGAAAATAGTTATAATAAGCTTGCTCTAGACTGCAACAGCATCAGTGTGGTATTCAATTAACTACACATTTTCACATTAATACCTAAAACGTGAAATTTTTGTCATAAACTAGTGCTACATTGTGCGCTTTGTATTGATCCTTTTCTTGGCTTTTCAATTCCCGTGGAAATATCACCTGTCAAAACAATAACCTTAATGGTTGAGTATGTCAGCAAAATAAAAAGATTCCAACCTGCTGCGCTTTCGTGATGGCTGGGATTAACTGGTCACCTTCGAGCTTTTGAAAACTTGTAATCACATTTCCACATATTTTGCACCTACATGTACGTGTAGAACACAGCAGAGTAAAACATGGTGAACCTTTTGATACTAAATAACTGTAATGGGAAATTCGTTGCAAGTCAACCCTTAAGATAAACAACTATAAGTTTTGTATCAAAAGAAACATACACACAGAAGAGAAATGTACCAGTAGTATTCTTTGCTGCTAAAATGATTATGCAACAATTAATTTGCAACAAATACTTTTGACCACACAATTGTCTCCTGCCGCTGTTATACAATTTGGAGTTATCATTCATCATATACAGAGTAAAACAACTTTAGTTTCTAGCAACGTAAAATCTGCAGTTTCTCTATAATGACGTACTTTGCAGTTGATGTTGGTGTAAATAAATCTTTCTACTTTCATGTATAAAATGTATTCTAAGCAAAACAACATTCAAAACAATACAACAATTACATTTACTAGTAATCCCAGTAGTCTCACCATGGCCTCATCTACATGACCAACGGTAAAAAGAACAAACATACCGTTTTAGGTTTTTATATGTTATTAATTGGTTCATTTATTCTCCATGTGTACTTTTATATTCAAAATGTAGTAATGTTAATTTAGCCTATATTTGGTACATGCTGTTTTATCACAGGTCTTCATCATGTAAACAAGATTTACTTCAAAGTTTTGTGAGGCCATGTCACAGATTCCATGGTAAATATTGTGTCTACTTACAAAATCTTATAACTGCTAAACGGCTTTATAAAAGATTTAATTTTATAAGTTGAAGTTTGGCTGTAATACAGTTTTAGCATCAGTGTTACTTTTAGCACTGTTTAAAACTAATCCCTCTCAGATGTTTTGATACTCAAGGAAGTTGTAAGCACCCAGTGTATGTCTGTATATGACATAAATCTACAAATATGGGTGATTGTGTTTAAGTCAATCTTATCGGTACATAAATGTAGAAAGGTTTTTCTGTACATACATATCAATAAACTAATAGGATATAAACATGGTATAGCTAATCTATACAAAAAACCAGTAATGTGTATAAACAAAAGTGTAGCTTCAAACCTTGAAAGCTGCCATTGTACTGGTCTTAAAAACAAAGTAGGAACAATATTGTATCTTTTTAATTTTGTTGATATTAGAATAATTCATAGGATTCATGAACAGTAGTAACCAACCAAACTTGCTATTAAATAAGAGAACCAATGAGAAGGCTGATACAGCAGGAAACAGCAAACTCATCTCAGGAATGGAAGACTTCATTAAGGGAGAGACAAATAAAAACTTAATGAATGTATAGGCCTACTGGTATTCAGTATACATACAACCTGATATTAGAGAAGTAAAAATCATTGCTGGTGTAAAATAAACTTAATTGTATAATTGATTTAAAACTACTATAGAACGAAAGATACAGCGGAAAAGTAAGTATAAATTACAAGTGTAAAGCGCTAAACACAAAATTATAAGCAACCTCATTTATACACATCTTGTTGTAATGCTGTATGGCTTTGGTAGGCATATGATAACCATCCACTTGATTTATTATGGCAAAATATATTGGCGTTAAAAGCACTGGATATCTTGTTATCCATGTAGCCAGCTTTTGAGGAAGAAGCACGTCAAGATACTTGCAGTAAAGGCCAATCAAACTATCATTAGACTTACACTTGATGGTACCAGGATAACCAACAAAGCCATTTACATACAAGTAAATGTTGCTCAAGCTCACATTTGGTGGGAGATTTACAGGCAATACCTTTCATCAGGTCCCGAGACTGAGGTGAACTGAAGACCTCTGCTGAGCCCGCATAGAAGAAACTGCACTTCTCCGTTTTCACCGTCAATCTTCGCTTTGGGCCATGACAAACAAGTTGTGTTATCACATTTTTAACATTTTTGTTATAAAACTCATGTTGAATCAACTAGATGCTAGTCAATAGAATTACCAGCTAATTTTAACCATCTACATGTAGATACACAAATAACATTTTACTATTACTATAAAAGCATGAAGTTTTATCATTTTTCTGCCTCTAGTAACCTGACACGTACCCTCGCTGACACACTTACACTTATATCTATATTTACACTTGCACACTTCCAGACTCTCTACCAGAGCGGTTTGCTGTTCACGCAAGTAACTCTTTGTGTGACATAGCCTATGGGCAGAGTTGTTTTTCTAAAGTAGTAGTAATATTATTTTATATTTTCCTGCTATGTTTTGCAACAGTTTTAGTATGTCTTGTTGTTTTATCTCTGTTTTAATAGATAAAATTGAATAGTTGAGCATGTGCCACCAACCTTATCTAATTTGTTGTTTAGCGTAGCAAACAGTTAAAAGTCTCTGTTGTAGAAGCAACTCCATTTGTTAGAATTTGTCAAAAGTTAACTTTGCCTGCTTAGCTCAAATGATTGACTAGTTCTAAAAAGGAAATATCACAGGTAGTCTGGTGGCCACAGGACATTTTTGTGTCATTTTTTTGCCAAGGTGGCATGACAATGGGGTATAACGAATCTTAGGTTTAATGGATAAAATAAAGCATCTCATAACTTTTTTACTATACCTACCGGAATTATTCTTGTCAAGCAGTGATTATTTGCCATTAAAAGATGGATAGAAATACATAAATGAGATTTCCCTTGCGCCATGCGCAATTAGCCAAATCAGCCAATCAGTTAGGTAAACATAAATCTATGCATTTGTTTAATACGGGGTGTACTTGCTTTCACCGATAACATTTGTGCCCTCAGTCTGTTTCCGCTGTTCCCTGTTAGAAACTGCAGTCAGATTGCAACTCGCAGTGTTAGTCGTATGTAAATGCCACACTGATTGCTTGAGGAAGATTGCTAGTGAGTCGAAATAACTAAGAGCTTTTCAAGTTGCAAATAACCTCAAACCCCTGAAAAAAAACTAAGGTGAGATGATAGCAATTCTTTTGTTGGCTTTTCAATTCCCGTGGAAATATCACCTGTCAAAACAATAACCTTAATGGTTGAGTATGTCAGCAAAATAAAAAGATTCTAGCCTGCGGCGCTTTCGTAATGGATGCGATTAACTGGTCACCTTCAAGCTTTTGAAAACTTGTAATCACATTTCCACATATTTTGCGCCTACATGTACGTGTAGAACACAGCAGAGTAAAACATGGTGAACCTTTTGATACTAAATAACTGTAATGGGAATTTCGTTGCAAGTCAACCCTTAAATAAACAACTATAAGTTTTGTATCAAGAAAAACATACACACAGAAGAGAAATGTACCAGTAGTATTCTTTGCTGCTAAAATGATTATGCAACAATCAATTTGCAAGAAATATTTTTGACCACACAATTGTCTCCTGCCGCTGTTATATAATTTGGAGTTATTATTCATCATATACAGAGTAAAACAACTTTAGTTTCTAGCAACGTAAAATCTACAGTTTCTCTATAATGACATACTAAGGTGAGATGATAGCAAACTCATTTACTTAATATTTATGATTAATTAATCAAACATTAAATGCATTGCTTTATTGAAAATTTTGCGTTTCCTTCACTGTTTACTGTAGTGAGTGATCAGTGGATCAATAAGTGATAGGTGTTGATCATAATGAATCAAACTCTCAAGTCAAACTTCTCAATCCAGATTTTACATATTGGTTACAAACTATACAATAAACTACTCTCTGTCGTAGATATTGTTGCTGTGTCTTTAGACACTCACTGTTTCATACCCTCAATAGCTTAATTCAATTTGTTTAATTTTTCGGCTAAGACGGTAGCACTACATAACATTATAAGCTACTTATATTATTGGGGCTTCATAAATAGAACACCTAGATTGGGTATTTTTTTTAATAAACCAGTAATACTGGACTATTTGTAATATAGCATATGCCTCTGTTGATTTTTATTAAAACTTAGCTCGCATAATTACAAAATTGGGGACTGTATTGCTCTTTGAAACGTCAAACCAATATCAACACAAAGTGTAGCACGTTCATGCAACTGTATGATTGTTATTTAACTGATGGTTTGGTTAGTTTTAAGTTACTATATTGTGTCATGCAGAACTTATCAGTACTGTATTATTGTGTTATTACGCTAAATTCTGGTTTATTGTATTATAATAGCTGTATTATGTTGTATTGAACTGATTTGAATTGTGTTATAAAATTGATATGTTGCATTATGTTGTGTGAAATTATATATATTAATACATATTTTATTGTATTTTAATCAATTATATTATATTGTACTATTATAGTGCTCACATATAAATTATTACCTTATAGAAGTATGCGATGTATGAGTTAACTAAGTATTGTTGTGGTTAAAACTAAAGGGGGCACATCTATTATTTTTATGTAGGGCTATGCACATTGCGTACACGTTCAAATCAGTATTGTAGCTCTTCCTATTTTCAAGTTTTAAATTTATTGCTACATGCTTTAATGGTTCGTTTTTTGGGTAGGTTATGATCGATAATTATTGCACCATAAATGTATGTCAGCTCTTATATGTCTATATGATCATTTTGTATTTTGAACTCATTGTCTGTAATGAATGCGATTCTTTACATTGTAGTCAGCCGCCAGGAACTCGATATGACAAACATTTCTTGCCATCACTTTAGCCACTGATCTGCCAAAAACCCTCTTCATACTCTTCACATTGATACCTGTACAACTATACTGATTGACAGGCTATACTGTATACCTCATTGGGTACACTGGTTGTGACGCAGACTAACCAACGAATCTAATGTAAACTTAATCTTTTAAATGAAATTATTATATTGCTAGGCAGCACGTGACAAGCATAAAGTATTTATTATGCTTATCTTAGTACTTTCCGTTGGTACATGTTATTTATTTTTTATTTGACTGAAATTTATATGCGAAATTTCTTGCTTAGCTTTAGATTTATTGTACTGGTAGCATGTTAAAACCATGCAGTGTTTTGAAACCATGTATGGTTGAAATGTTGAATTTAACCAGTAAGATGGAATGTATGGTACAGTATGTTCGATGACAACCAACTTTCTGGATGATTAATTAATACCATGTCTTTGTATGGGTATCTTAGTACTTTGTATGATTATTATATAGCATGTTTACCAAAGTACATAGTCTGTTTATCATGATACATCAAATACTGTTAGTTGATTCTAGAAAGCATATTGCAAAGTATCTAATTAAACTATTACATAATTATAATTTTAAAGCTCATCATCACCTTCTAATTGATTACCATCCTCAATCTTGTCAGTCATTTAATTACTGCACTCCACACAGCCGCATAGACTTGTGCAAACTCTTTTTACATGAGCAACTGGTCCATTTGACAAGCTGCCTAGGAATAGCTCTTTTCTCAGCAGGAAAGCAATGCCTAGAACTCTCATCATCGTCTTTACTCCAGACAGGGTTTGTGGTATCTGGGGACACCATTAATGGTTGAATTTCCCACTGCTGTATTGCTGCTTAGTAATTGACCCTCATTAAATGCCGACGGAGAGAACCCTCTTGGTGGAAGGTTTTTTTTCATAAGATGCCCTTGATGAGAACAACCTGTATCTGGCACCGGCTTCACTTGTAGAATCAGACTTGCCATAAAGATGCAGTGTTGAACGTGTTAGTGCGTTGATCAACATTTTATCTATTAGAATGTGGTAGTTGATTATATTGAATTATGTAATCCATGACAGCTAGCTTTGGAAATCGGTATAATTAGTAAATTAAAGTTTTCGATCATTACTACAAGCGCCGACGGTCGCTCAGCGAGACAGGAAACTGACTACAAACCTAATTGATATCGGAGTAATTTAATACCCCTCCCCCCCTCTCCCCGTACTACAACATGACGTAAATGTTGGTAAATGGCTCTGATTAGCTGGTTCGACTGACTGCACACCGCGTAAGAAAAAAATTATTTTTGGTAAAACTACTCACCATTTAATGGCCAATTACTCTTAGCCTATCAACTAAAATAGCGGTAAGAAACTAAATTAATAATTAATAAATTAGAAACATGTTAAAAGTGTCAAGCTACCATAGACCCCATCTTCTGCCACCTGTTGACACGATAATGCCCTGTGGCCACCAGACTAAGGGCTCAGCGTTGCCTCACAGACTAACCTGCATGACTTGGACTCAGTTCGCTGGTATTTTAGGTCTAGACATTACACCTAGAACCCAGATTTGCTCTTCAGCATATTATGGTCAAAACTTAACAAATCGGGTGCCCGACAATTGAGCGAAATAATATTTTGGGTGTGGTGGAGACAAATCTAAAGTGAAAACTTATTACAAAATGAAGTATTATAACTTGATTTAAAGTATATTTCCTAAAAGGTGACTGAAAAAAAGCAATCATTTATTGTAAAGTGAAAAGGATATTATAGATTTTTGTAGCACTTTGCAATGATTAATGTATACAGTTACAAGCAAACCTGAAAAACCTTTTGAAGCATTCGAAGATTTTTAGGGCATTTTTGGAACAGTCTGTTCACTCAACAATGAGTTGAAAGAGATGGCACATTCTCAAAACACATGGATAGTTAACAGACAACAAACATGCAATAATAAACAAGATGATCAAAGTTCTGCAGCTAATTGCCATTGCCAAAGTGTTATTGCTAAAATGTGTCTTCCTTATTAGCCATCTCTAGAATGTGCCGAGTGCATGATATAATTATGTCAATATATCATGTATATGTCAGTTTGAGTACAAAATATTGTTTACTTTAAATGCACCACTTGTCTCAGACGTCAACAACAATGTTTTTTTTAATGTTAAAATTGGAACAGCATTGCTTAGTCTTGTATCAAATTAGTTTTGATAAAGTTTTGTTAAGGGCAGCTAAAGGTTGTAGCAAAAGCAAAGCAAGAAAGTGTCGGTTGAAACCATATAGGTAACAAAAAATCTCATTGCATATTATAAATAAAATTGGATAGATATAGATTGTGTTTAATTTTAATAAATGGTTTTCTATTTTTGTTGATGAAAAAAGAAAACAAAATTAAACATTTTGTGTGTTTGGCTCTTTAAACAGTTAAACATTAAAGGTTAAAACACAATACTAAAAATTGCAGAAATTGATAATGAAACAGCTAAAAATACAACAAATCAGTTACATTAAAAATCGTAGGAACAAAAATATAAACAGCAATGACACGGTTACTTCACATCTTCAAAGGAGAATTATCCTTCAAAACAATAAAGGGTAACTCGACTGGAGGGAATTTCTCTCTAGCAAATTTCTTCGGTGGAAGAGACGTCGTCCCTGATGGTTTCTTCTGGGTTTGTAAATAATATATGAAGTGTAACTTGCTTCTCCATTTTTTAAAGAATTTTTCCATACTACCACTAGAGCTGTTCTAACTTCAATACGCATGCTCCGAGTTGGTGCTGCAACCAACTGCAACCAATCGCGTGCTCCAACCAGAATTTATGTTTGAGCTCCAAGACTTTCAAAAATCGAAGATCAAAATTTTTGATCGACAACAAAGTTGGTCGAGAACTGAAGTGTTTGAGAACCGAAGTTCTATTGTAAAAAATCAGTATACAAATTGTCAAATTTTAAGTTTGAGATAAATTATTGTCGATATCAGGGAGCCAAACAAATTAGCCCTAACAAAAAAGACAACTAAGCATCATGTTGCATATACTTAGGTCCCAAAATAATTCTGAACAGGAGCACCGTAACTTGTGGATGCAAGGCTAAAATAATTAGCACTCCCATGGTGTCTCCGTTAAATGAAAACATTTCTGATGACTATGGCGTTCTAGTTTAGTGGTAGAGCATCCGAATAAGAAACATGTCGATGCAGTCATCGTGATTTAAAATCCATCAGTACATGGAATTTTAATATCAAGATTTTGATATCTGTAGTCCGAGTGCAAACAGGCGACAAACAACATAAAACATACTTTGAGAGGTACATATATATATAGATAATATAGTATACCTAAACTGTCTAAGCTGAGTAACCTAGTTTGGTATTTTCTTGGCATGCCAACTCATGGAAATTATAAGTTGTACTATTGGTAACATGCTATGTCATAATGCATTTCCCTAAAACTAAGAACATTTTTAAGTATATAACGGTTGATCATGAGTTTCTTTATATATCTATATGAAGCAACACAGATTTTTATAGGAAATCTTACTGAAGAGTGTGGCACACAGAGGGCTCACACACTTTTATCTTAATACATGTATATAAATAAATAATAAAATATAGTATGCCTAAACTGTCTACGCTGAGTAACTTAGCAGGGTTATTTTCTCGGCACTCCACCTCAGGAAAGTTTTAAATTGCTATAATGGTGACATGCTATGTTATAATGCATTTTCCTAAAGCTAAAAACATGTTCAAGTATATGTATATAATGGTTGATAATGAGATTCCTAGTAAACATATCTAATATTTGTCGCAGGCTGAGAAAGACATAGAGTCATCAGATAACAAAGACTTGCTCAATGAAATTGATGACAACAACAGAGATACATCATACACATACAGAAGCATTGGATGAGTGTACTTTGGTCTGAGTGAATATGAGAAGGCACTTGAGTATCATACAAAAGCTTTGAATATGGACCAAACCATTTATGGTGAAAATGTTCATCCTGAACTTGCTGTAGACTTCAATAACCTTGGTGTAGTATACAACTCACTAGGTGACTAAGGACAAGCACTAGAATATTACAGCAAATCATTGGATATGCATAAGGCTATACAAGGTATGTGGTATTGAGACTAACCATCCTGATATTGCTACAGCATACAACAACATTGGTTTAGTACACAACTCACTAGGTGACTATAGACTAGCACTAGAGTATCACACCAAATCATGGGGTATGTGTAAAGCTATATATATGGTGTTGAGACTGGTAATACTGCTATTGCTACTAGCTATATCAACACTGGTTTAGTATACAAATCAATAGGTGACTATAAGCAAGAGCTGGACTGTTGCATCAGATCATTGGATATGCTTCACAAAATGTACCATAAAAAATCATATCACCCTGACATACAGCATTTTCAAACTATAATCTTTACCTGCATAAATCAAATTTCTTCTTAGTAGCTATTTTATGATTAATCGTTTGAGTCAAAATTGGTAACTCTAATACAGCTGCTAGTGCTTAGATTATTTCTTTTTGAATACAGTGCGCCCTCGAGATACAATTACCCTGATAGACGATTTTTTCACTTCACGAAGTCAAACATTGTGATATCTCCACCTCGCTATACGAATTTTAATTCACCATGCGATTTTGAGAAAAGTTTCGGCCGAGTTAAACTTTCGCGGTCGCTGTGCTCATAACGCACGTCAAAATAAAAAAGACACCAAAATATAGTTTGCTGAAAACAATTTTAGAATGTTTAAAAGAGACACAATGATCGACTTCTCTCATGTCAGCATTCCGCGTGGAGAATTTTGTGTAAAATACACAACGAGAGCAAATATTCATTTGTAGCGTTATTATGTCTTTTACTATAAACTTTTAAGCTAGCATACGTCTATAACTACAAGTATCTACATTTAATTCGTTAGCTATAGAATCTGAGACCGATACAAACGTTATAAAACAAAGGAAAAATGATTTCTGTCAACAACGTTGGATGTCGTAAATAAGAAAGCAACCGTATTATTAACATTGTCAAGGAATATGATCGCAACCAATTAGCATTTGCAATTATTATTAAAACCAGAACTCCATTAAAGCAAGCGCAAGAAAGAGCTTCCGACTGAAGATTTGAAGGAGCTAGGTCATGCACGCGATCAGCATTCAAAAGGAGCAACCATTTGGTAAAGGCGAAGAAGTAGAAGATACAAAAAACCCCACATTGACAGAAATATTTCAAGTGTTTAATTTACTGATGTGGAATGGTACATTAAAACAATGCATGTATCAAAAGTGACAACTATAATACCACTGCTAGTGCTTAGATTATTCCCTTTTGATTCTATGTTTTGGGTATAATGTTTATCATTGGATATTAAAGTTTTACTTCCTGTACTAATTGTGACAGAAAATTGCCTTATTATACCCTTCAAATGTTCTCATTTGCAATCCATGTTTATTTGTACAATTCTTTAGAGTGCTTTCTTCTATTTAAATCTTAATTAATTCTTTATTGCATAATGAAATATACCAGTATTATCAGCCTTCTGGTGAATTATATCGATAGCTCATACTATACACACTATATATTTATAATAATATAAAGTAGTCTCGTCACCCCTTGGTGAAGTATAGTGATTGTTCATGGTTAATAATTAAGGTGAAGCCTAAAGTTGGTCAAAAGGTATCTGCTAGTAGGTAGGTTTAATGTCACTACAAAATGGGAATGCAACTCCATTTTCAACTATAAAATTTGAGTTTTTAGCAGGTTTAATATAGACCGCTGGCTACATAAGTTAAGTCAGTTGAATCATAATTACTAAGCATCAAGTCTCACAATTCAGTAACAAATATCATGAGATGTATTCTTCTTTTACAGTTCATGCTTTGATCCCTGAACTTTACGAGTATCTCAAGTGACTAATTACATCTCTCTTACTACCACTTTTATATCACTATCACTAAAGCAACACTGCAATTGATGAAGAACCCATGATGAAAGAGCTTCGTTTTTTTGCAATGCTACAGACTGAGAAGCTGTTAATTTGCTTTGCCAATATTTAATAAGATATTAAATAAGCGTGTAATCAATCCCCTGCAAGCTAAAATAATAAGATTTTAATTGCTCTCGCAGAAATTAGCTCATCAAGATGATGTAGGAAGAGCAACTTTAGACTATTTCAATTCTAAGCATCATGACCTGCCACCAAATCGCCGGACCTCATAAGACCTTTTGATTTTCAACAAACTCTACAGAGTCATAAATACACCAACAAAACAGCTCATGAATAACCAGTGACAAAGAAATGTTGCTCTTACCATACTTCTAAGTGAGAAGTTGAAAATTTCATTTCACCAATGCCTGCGATCCTAATTGGCTAATCATGGAGCGTGTTGTCAATAATTTTAAGAAAACATTACTGAACTGAACTCAATGGCATGTTTACTTCAAATATTTGAAGGAAAATTCTCTTCCGAAACCTTTTAGGGTGACTGAATTTAGGGACCACTCAATCCGTGTTGTCATTTCATCTTAAGATTGGTCAATTTGGTTTAAATAAGTACACCTTAGAAATATTTTTAGCTGTTTTTGTGCCGTCAGTATTTACAACCAGCCTGTTTGTAATTGTCCAGCCATCATCTAAATCAATTCCTTTACAATCTTCTTTATAGTAAATTTCATATGAACTACTAAATATTACAAAGTGTATCTTTAGAAGAAAGTTTTAAAGCTTGCAGGGCTTGTCCAATAATTAAAGGAAGTCACTATCAGTGAGAGTTCATGAGTATGGATAAAGGTCTTAAAGCTATTCTCAGTCATAGCCTTGGAGTATGCAATGAAAAGGTTGGTAAGAATCAGCTGTTAGCCTCATGTTACGGTAGAAAGTTACTACTTGCGCCAAACTCTAGAACAACTGGATAAAGTTTAATAAATATCAGAGAAACCTTCAGCATGCAGACATCAAAATAGCTACATACTCAACAAAGAGCAAAGAGAAAAGGGAGAAAAGACAAGCTGGTACTACATTATTCCCTGTCAAAAAAAAGCTCTCAAGAACATTAGAGTTATAGCAAGGCTTAGCATTAAGCCCACGACAAGCCAAAAGATTATTATTCACAAAACTGAATCATAAACTAGAATCCACAATACACCAAACATTTTGTCATTTTTGATTCAGCTGTTGGAAATCATCCAAATAGTGTTACCTTTGACCTCTTCTCAATGAATATTAATACATGTACATGTACATGTAGCTCTCTAAAAGCATTGGTGTTTGGTATTGTTACAAATCCCAATCTCCAAAGAGCTTAGAGCCTTGACTCAACATTATTTTTAGCACTACTAGTTAAACATACTATTGGGCAATGCAAGAGTTATTATACAAATATGAGGCCACTCAGAAATATTAGATATCGTTGAGGAAGTAAACCGGTGTGATAACCAGATCAATCAGTCTGACCAATCAAAACTAAACATTTAGACTAGGCTGGTCTGGCAAGTTGTACTAGCCGGTATCATTTAAGCAAACATGCTTTTCAAATACGCTGCCAGTCATATATGTGAAGCACTCATTGGGGAGTTTACCATGCGAGTACGACATAAAAAGCTAAGCTCCTCTAAAATAAAGACAATAACGCCTGTAATCATATTCCTGTGTGTAATCTGTGTAAAGATATTTACAGATTCCATAAATATACTGTGGCAATTGAAAAATGTCTGGATTTCAGCAAGCCTGAGTCGCTGGACTGGCTGGCATCAAAGCTTCCTCTACAATGTTCTGGGTTTAATCTCCATACTGAGGAAATATGGACTTGCTGGCTCATTTTGGTTTTGTTATATGATTAATAACTAGGGCGAACAGTGCCATTTTGTTTGAGGCTTAAACTTGTTTTGGAAGAAATTAAAGTCATGTTTCCCGCGCTAGTCATTGCAAATAAAACCCTAAACACATACATTTTTAAATTATCAAAAACTAATTTTGCTATCACTATTAAAGATGTGGTTGCGTCAAATTTGAGTTGATCTAAAAAGGAAGCGTTTTTTTTTCTCTATCAGTTGATATGCTGTTTGTAGTGTTAGGCGATCTACTTGCCAATATATTTGAAGATTAAAATCGAAATAATCTGATCGCAGTAAAATTTTCAGGCCAAAAGAACATGCCCAGACTTGCCCAAAATGATGTCACGCATGATATATATGTCAATATATCTCGTATTCACATTGGCTATTTGCGATAAAAGTCTAGTCCTACGCGGCTCTATTGGCATATATTTTATTTTGTATTTGCCCATGTTGGCTAGAATACAACTTTAAATCCAGCTACAGATACATTATTATAAATGTTTCAAAGGCCTCAAATAACGAAAATTGAAAATTTGTCTTACTCCCTTTCTTCAAATGCTATGTAAACATTTGAGTACCGAATAGCAGTTCTACTGGTCTACGGTAATTCTGTCAAGCAAACTATGTAGAATAAGGTCTTTGTATCGGCAAAGTTCTGTCGATACCCACACTAATGATATAGAGCCTCCCAAAAGCCCCCGCCCGCATCATGCCCGTTGCCTATTCAGGGGGTGGGGCTGTATATCATTCCCCACACCAAAAACTAGTTTCTTACTACCGTAAGTAAAATAAGCAAGCTGCGTCTTTGAAAATAATATACATAGGGATAGAGTTTTAAGGATGAGAAATCTGCTGCAAACTGGATTTGAACTCACATTCTCAGGTTTTGCCGACATCCATATACCGTATACAATTCACTAAAATATTCTGCAAATCATGTTTTGCATTATCTTCAACAATATTATTTTATTATACAATCTTTACAAGCAAAAAAATTTTCATCCCGGCATAAAGCTTTTATTAAAAATGTTCATCAAGTTGTGGCAACTCACATAGTTTTAGCTGATACAATAAGACAAATTCATCTACTGCAGCAAACCCAAACAAAACATCATAGTTTATGCAGCACACATCCACGTCCTTCTTTCTCATTTATGGCAGTTTTTACACTGACAAAGCTGCTTCGACGGGTGGGACCACATAAACATCCTGTAATCAGTAAAACAAATGCAATAAATATATGTCATGCATAGATATGTCATTCTAATGCGTATCTACTGAAAGCTTTCAAATTGGGAGTTAGATAGATTGCGAGTGTAATTTTAAAAACAAATAAATGTTTAACAAAGGCATAAGTACGCCAAGCCAACGATTCGAAGGTTTGGTTTTGGAAGTTAAACATTTGCATTAATCAATTGATTTTCTTCACTTTCTACAAGTGAGAAGTAAAAATCTAAAGTCAAATCATAAATCTAATTTACTAGATAAAACTGCCACAGAAAATTTGAAGCAAATGTAGCTAGGTGAACCAATAAAAAATTATAAAACGATGATTATTGATAGAAAAAAGTTATAATTTTATTAATTAGTACATGTATTAATGAGTACTAAAAATATTATCTTTAGTATATTCATCAATCTAAGCCATTGCATTGCTAGGTGCTATGGATTAAAAAGAAGCCGTCAATAAATCACTGTACATACATATCTCGCACGCGCAGGAAATTACATTTTAGCCTCACACAGGAAAATATAATCTGAATGTAAACTCAACAGTATATCTATAGGAGACTCAAAGTAAAAGATAAATCTATCTCCATTCTCCGATCTTCCTCCGTAGAACTTTAACCATGTGATACCCAGAAAACTCGGAGTCACTTTCGCAGTAACTTTACAGCAATTTTTACAATTATGTTGTTTGCCAATAAAACGTGTTGATCGAGTAATTCATTAAAGTAACGATGTTTATTAATTTAGTAAACATCGATGCCCATGCGATTAAATAGTATAGTAAAATCTCTAAATTTGAGATCACGGACAACACATTTTATGAGTGATAACATTTATTACGACCTATATAAAAATTTAGCGCTGATGATTGGCTAATGAAGCGACCTTATATTTATCGATCGTGGTTTCTTTTCAGATGTATAGCTAGTGACGTCACGAAAGAAGCACCCACTAGAACGTGAGCTCTTTAAAAGAGGGCCTCATTCAAACGCATATATCTCTGGACAGGGTTGGTCTACAAAAACAAAAATAGCATCAAATTGTAGCTGATGTTTTAGCCTTTTATGGGACTTAATTTCATTAAATCGACCTTTTTGAGGCAACAAAATCTTTAATATGAAATAGGAAAAATATCAACCTATGAAGTTGTTTCATATGCTTTAAAATAGTTTAACATTTTACTTGGCATTACTATAGTCTATAAAAATGACATGATTTATGCATTTTAAAAAAAAACAATCGCTTAAAAGTCAAACACCATAATGAGTGAATCCCCTCTCATACTTGATGACTGAAACTGCAAAACGAAAATTAGAAAAAAACTTCCACAAAAAACAATAATATCAAATTGGTATATTATACACCATGTTTATAAAAAATAGCAATTTCGGGCTGCTAGATGGTTGTAGAATGTGCAAACTGCTTTAGTGCATGTGTTTATCGTATGATGAATATAGTGTATAGACAGGTAAAGAAACCATAGTGATTATATAATGTAAACATTTCAAGGTAAAAATCATCATAATTTTTAAATAAGAACTGTGCATATTTAAATTTATTCACAAAATAGTATGGCAACTTTAGTAACTATAGTTACCTTCAACACTTTAGTGTATTTAGTGTAAATACACTAAATACACTCACTGCAACTATTATTATTGACTATGATTCACGTTATAATGTAACATTAAAACATGCTACATGTGCAGTACTTATTATAGGAACTTCTTACCAACAAAGCAGATGTACGTACAACATAAACTTTGAACTCATCTTTAACTAACTTAATTTACTTAAACCACACACTTTAAGCTAAGTTTGAGTTTGTTTTTTTAAATATTTTAACAACCCTCAGCTTTTTACCACCAAAATTTTATGACCTGCAAACTCCTGGCTTCATTTTCACTATAACTTTTAGCTGACTTCATTGAAACCTTTTTAACCATATTTGGCAAAAGATTTCGAGCTGTGCGGTTTTCGAAAATAGCCTCTCACCCACTTGACAATTTAAGGACATTCACAAAAATCTTTTTTTTACTGTACCTTAAGAGTGAAGTGATTTGGGCTGGTACATGTAGCGAGTTGAGCAGAGAGAAGGACCAAAAATGTATCAATGCTAGTTATGATACTGTACACTTGGAAATCGATTTGATACATATTAAAGTGAATTTTTATTAGCAAGCTAAGGGAAGCTGTTTAATCTTGACTCTCTTTTAAAAGATATTGCAGCTCCAACTTTCCTACTGGTTTCAAAGGGAAAAATTTACCACTTTTGGGCCTTCACAAGCGGAAATGGTCAAGAAGACAACTTTTTGGCTGGTGCAGAAAGTGCTTGAAGAAAACAAGCAATCTTAGTTCAATGCAGAGGATTGCCTGCTGGATTGTTTATTGGGGATGATTCTCCCTGGTGCACTGTAAATGCTAGGGCAAGGCAGACAATTGCTTGGTAGCTAATGCATATAAAAAAATTCAGAAAAGGTTGTAGTTTGTTTTGTATGGAATGTGATTTTGTGATGTTGTTTCTTTTATAATGCCTGCAATTGTCAATTGGCTGTTGCCACATTTTTAGGAAATATAACATATGGAGCAACTTCTTTGTAGTTATGTGCAATCTCAGGCTAATAGTAGTTCTTTGTTTAAACTTCAAATGCAACAACATATAGATATTTATTAATTTTGTCAGGCTAGTAGTAGTTTTTTGTTCAAAGCAGCCTTGATACGTAAAGTAGGTGAACAGTGGTCGGTTTATATTTACGACGGTACATGAATGACTATTTTTAGGCTAAAAGTTATGCTTAGCGCCTATTCAGCTAAAATTTTGCTACAAATTGTACAAAATGCGCAAAAGGTAGGTTTTGCTGGAAAAATTGTTTGGATGCTAGTATTGATTAGTTCAGTAGTGCAGAAAAAGAATCGAAATCAAAAGACACTGTGGAAGGGTATGGAATAGCCAGAATAATATGAAATAGTTCCAAACAAAACCTACAATCATAATGCAACTGACAGAGCAAACAATGATCATTTTTTAAGCTTAATTTTTCTTTTTGAATATATTATAAATATGTTTTGCTTATGTCACTTGATTTTAGATACATATGTTTAACATTTGAAAGGTTATCATTATATAACGTATAAGTTTGCAGATTTATAGCATATTATTTAAGAGCATCCTTGATGATATCTTAACTCGGTTTGCAATGAATTGACACTCATTACTCTTTTCCTATTGCACATAAAAAGCTATTGTTGTCTGAAAACTCTAGCAAACATAAACTTATAACAAAAATATATGCCTACTGCATCTAACAATTTATGTAATTAGAACATATCAGTGAGGTTTTTATGTAACATGGTTAACTATAGGTATAAACAGTTTTTTTGATCTAAATATGCCTTCATATTTAAATTTCAAAAAATGGAAAACTTCAACTAAGTTCAGATTAGGACACAGGCTATATTATCATTGTAGGTTTATTGCAGGCAATAGATATCAACTGGTAGATATATTCCTTGGCTCCTTTATGTATATTTATTTAGAAACCTTTAAAAATATTTAGGTAAGTTAGCAGAATAATTCCATTCAAAAGGATTAATGTCGCACCCTCCAAAGGAGAGTGCAAAATATAGACAACATTTTACCTTTAACCCTTTGAACCTTTACAGCTATTATTTCGGCCTTAGGAAGGTTGCATCAGAAACCCTGATGGCCGGCATACCAGCATTCGCATGACTCTGTTTACTAATGCTGTTTTAAGTGACAACCTAAACCAACTAAGGTAAATCTTGCGCATAGGGTTAGACTAAAGATTTCATTTAGACTAAAGACTAACTTCCATTTTTACTATTTTCAAATATTTTTGTTATAATAACTAATTTTATTGGAACAATATCACGAAGCAATTGATACGACTCAATTGTTTGTAGGTCATGGATGATTGTGAAACTAATGAAAAACTTTATGATACCAATTATCATTCTCCAGTTTATTTTCAGCCCTGACACAATAATGAACGTCTGCTTGATAAATATGATCCTGCTGTGAATACTTTTACCAGTTTTTAAAGTCATACTGATTTTTATGGTTTTAGCTGTTTTTTTATACATACTAGAGTAATATTTTCCTGTATACCATTGAACCTTAGAAGTGGGTGAAGTAAAAAAATTGACTGTATTTTGATGCCCTGATACCTAAAAATTGGACAGGAATTTAACGTAAAATATTGTGTGATGCCTAATGAACAATCATTAAAAAAATTATTTGGTAATGAGGACAGTAGATAGATGAAAACTTATGTATACATGTATACAATGATGAGTTACATAGTCACATATAGGACTTTTTTGCATGCTACTCATTATAATATTCTGCTCAGTTTTTTCATGATACAAACACATGCTAATTTTTGTGTGAAATACCTCTTGCTAGGCACTACATCATTGAATGTTTGTAAATACTCATCATAGCTTCTTGTATTATTATATGTTATATAATAATTGTTTGATTATCATATGCAATGGACTCTGCATGTCTATGAATGTGCACCAGATTATGTATTGCTATTTACTTGCACATAAGTATACAGTATATACTTATTTGCCGCATGTACACATAAGTTTTTGTGCGGGCACATAGCACTACCTAATCCGGAGCGCATTCATAGATATACGATGTCCATCACTTAAAAAGGATATGTAGTGAAACAATTGTGTGGGAAGCCATGATGTGTATATACAATTATAACATGATGTAGCATTAGATCAGGGCTTCCTGGCTATGTCTGTGTTTCATCATGTTTAGAAACTATTAGTTTCATCCAAAATGAGTACATGTGAGTTTGACCTTGTCGGTCTTAGGTCTGACAATGAAAATGTATAAGAAAGGGCTGCAATAAATAAAAAGTTTTTCTCTCACATATGACAGCATCGAGTCAAAAACAGCAGAGCAAACAATGTAACAAGTAAAAAGTAAAAGTATTTAAATATAAAACTGATTACAAAAATTCCCACAGGATGAGAGAAGTTGTTAAAGACTCTATTAAGTAATAAATTTTCGTTCAGACAAACATACCGATAGTTTTAACCTTCATAAATAAAGATTATCAAAAGTAAGAAACAAAAACCACTACCAAATTTACTATTTGCTATTTATATCACAGTTCGCTACATAATAAAAAATTTTAAATATTTATGGACATACAAAGTTAATTTTTATTCACTAATATGATAAGCTCAGCTTATCTGCAGCAGGCCATCAGACTGCAAAAAAAAACATTTTGTCAAGTGGAAAGCCAGGCTCTTTCCATTGACCAGCACCTTTGAATTTTATTTACATTTCATCACTTCTTATACTATTGCATTTTCGTCACACTCTCTATTGAAATTGGTCTTATTTTTCAAGTCACTGTGGTAGAGTGGATAATTTGAATGTGAAAATTTAGTCATGAAAGAATGTACACCTAAAGCTAAATTACTAACAGTAAACTTTATTTGAAATGTTGAACAAACATGAAAACCGTCTGTGATCTAAGCAGCATTTTATATAGAGCAAATATAGTCCAAAGGATATAAAACAAATATTAATATAGACAAAAGTTTTATATATTATTTTAGCCATCTATATTTTTTCTGGCTAAATAAAACTACCTCGATTCTTCTCGCTAGACCATTTAGATTTTATACTTTGAGTGGACTTTGTAATTCAATCTATTTAGGCTATGTACACAAAACTTTCCGTCTGTCAGGCCTGCTGCATTTGGGATTTATTTTAAGTTTCATTCAGAGAAGTGTACTTGCAATAAACATTTAATTGACCTAGTATTCCGAGTCTGTTGAATGCACTTTTTTTCTTTAATAACGAACTTCAAACTTGCGTTAAGATGGTACAATAACTGATGTCTTCATGATCAGTATATCATCTGAAGTAGGCCGTCATTGCAAGGTTGGGCCCCTCAAAGTGTAGTTTTACAGTGGCCTGCAATTGGTGTTTACCATTGTTTCATAGAAAACACATGCATAATAGAGCTGTAAGCCAGCTGGACAGATCTAGCCTACATGGTTTGAGATAGCTTTCAATCATCTGAGTCTATTGCTCCCATAATCTGCCAATAAGTGTGAGCTCTCAGTAGTTTCGTTAGAGCTTTTTCAGGTTTGCTCTATGATCTGATAAGTGAGTTGAAATCTGTCCATGTAGAACAATTGGTGAGGTCAAAGCATTAATGAGAGCGCCTGAGCTGAGATCATTGAGCATATGTATACAAATCAGACTTGATGTAAGGCATGTGGATAGCATGCCATAAACTAGAATAATATTCGCAGGTTTCGTAGGCAGAATTTGTGAAGGGCACATACAATACTTCACCCCTGCTCTGTATTTTCCAACTGTCTCATGCCTACATGTTGACTTGTAGTACTCCACTCATACTCTGTATCTGTAGTAATACTCTGTACACACGCCGCAGTAGAGTAGGAGTTCCACCATCTATAAGAATCGCCTCCTCATCTATAAAAACATTGTCTGTTTCCCATGAACTTTGCTTTCCCTCAGTTTATAGGAAACCTGAAGTATGCAAAATGTCATTAAAGTATACTGCAATTGTTTGCTCCGTCTAATTTTTGTTTCAACTGTATGTATTACAGAGTACAGTCAATGTTTAATGTTTTTGAGTTTTCTTTTCGTTTTTACTGGCTCATGTTTCTGCAGAGAGTGGATAGTTACTGATTGTATTTCAGGATATATATCAGAAAGTCTCAAAATTTTAGGACATCCAACATTATGTGTTTACGAATCTGAAAAATGGCGGATCCATAGAATCACATATAACAGTCCATTCACTCTAGCTTTTTGTAATGTAAAATCTGATTGTGGGACCGGCATAGACCTATTAACTATACTACACTGGGCCATCTAATGCATCAGGGCTCAGCATTGTGTCCCATTTAAATAGTCACATTCTTTGTGACGCGACATCACTGCTTTGTTGACTTTCCCTAGTCCAGGCGAGCGTTTTAAGTAGGAAGCCAAAGAGAAAGCAGCAACTACCTGCACTGGAAAAAGTTCATTGGTAAATTTTGCTCCAATTGTTTTCAAGGGTGATTGTGATAGATATCTAGATATATAGAGCAAGAAATCTAGTGGATTTTTTCGAGATATGCATACAAATAATAGTTTTTCCAAAATGTTTTTCTAAAGTTCATCGCTTGCACTGCAATTTGAATAGTTGTTTGCACAAAGTGAGGTCAAGCGCGTAGTAGGCCTCTGGACATATATTTAAGAGTGTAGCTAAACCCAAGCGGAAATAATTTTACTTTATGATGGTCTCATAAGAATGTTGCCTATTGCAAAGGGCAACATTAATAATTTTTGAAGAGGTCAATATACATTTTACTGGCACTTTACATATGAAATATTCAACCTTATGCTTACAAATCTCCAGGGTAGAAAATGCATAGTGTATAAACTTTGCATCTAAAATTTTAAACCAATATATTGTGTACTTTAGTAGTCATGTCAAATTACATGAAGCAAGAAAAATTGATTTTCATTCTTTGATATTTTCTTTTGATTCTTTCAGTACTTTGATGCAGCCCCTCAGAAGTCGGAAGGATTGTACTTTTACATGCTGGGCAGCGGTTGTCAGAAAATTAGCCAGAGAAGATAACTTGTATAAATCAAATCGCTGGATGGATAGGGCCTACATGGAATCGATCATGGATACCGAACGTCAGAAAAGGTCTTATTTTGCTTTTGACGTCATTATACTTTTATTTACCATAAACATTCACAATGTTTTACAAACCTTATCATAAATTTTAAAAAGTAATATATTTTTAATACATATTTAAGTAATATATTATTTAGATGTTACTTTAGGACTTGCCACCTATTTCTCGAAAAGTGTTGGTATCGATAACAAAGTCCAGGAAAGTAATCATTTCATCATCCTCGTAGGAGCAGACCATAATCAAATTTAAGTGAAAGAAGATTGGAAGAATAGCAAAAACAAGATAAGCAGGATAACTTTGGTACTAGTTTATGGCGCTCGAAGAATCTGTCTCCACAGCATGAGAGCTATGCGCAGCCACCGCACAATTGCTCTTTCCTTGCTGCAAATTTGCACTGACCTCGCACTGATCAGTGCGCTGTTATTTCAGTTCGAAGACGCTGTTTCCATGATTCGGAGAGAGCGCAACTCCAAAGTACTGCACATCATGGAAACATAGTGAAGGTGAACAATGATGACTCACTTGCCTGACCAGTTAGAAGTGAATAAAGCATTGACGTTGCGTCACAAATAATGTGGCTATTTATGTAGGACGCCATGGCTTCGCATTGCTCAGTCTAGTATAGTTAATAGGTCTATGGAGACAGGTTTCCATCAATATATGTTAATATCAATGTAATCATATCATTAATGTTATTCTTGATCTGGTGAACATGCTTCTAACAAACATATGAAAACTCTTTCCACAATTGAAAATATGTTCAAAGGCTAATTCATAGCCACTGTAAATGAGTTTTTGTGTTTAAAAATGTGATTCCGACAAAAGGTTTGATCCGATGAAATTACATGTATGTCCAATAACAAGCTAAACCATAATCTACATGTACAATTTGGTTTTATTTTTGTATCTGTTGACTAACTCTGTCCAGAGATATCAGCGTTTGAATGAGGCCATCTTTTGAAACGCTAAGATTCGAGCGGGTGCTTCATTTGTTACATAACGAGTGATACATGTAAAAAGAGTCAACGAGCAATAAATATAAAACATCTTCTTTAGCCAATCAGCAGCACCAAACTTTTATATAGGTCATAATAAATGTTACCGCGAGCAAAACGCGTTGATTGTGATCTCGAAGTTAGAAAATTTGCTCAATTACTAGCTTAGATTAAATTAGTACATCAACATCAATATTCAATGAATTAATTGACATCGTTAATTTACTGATTTACTGGATGGACACATTTTATTGACAAACAACATAATTTAAATCATGCTTCCATTTCCTGCGAAGGTGACTCAAAGTGGTGGTTAATGTTTGGGTCAGACAGCGTACGATTAGAGATGACAGGCGTCAGCAGCCTTATGCTGTGGAGGAAGAATTGAGTTAAATTTGTCTTGATTTTAAGTCTCCTATATATACACATGAGTTTCCATTTAGATTTTATTTCCCTGTTTGAGACTACAATGTCACATCTTGTGCACGCGTGCGTAATACGAAATAAACAATATTGAGTGTTAAATTGATGGCTTGTAGATTAATCTATAGCATCTAGGCATATGATGACTTAGATAGATGAACAAGTGTTAAATATACTAAAGGTAAAAACTTTAGTACTCATGAATACATTTACTACTTGATAAAATTATAAATTTTTGCTATCACCAATCATCGCTTGTTTTCATAGCTTTTTCATTGTTTCATCCAGCTATAATGTTTGCTTCAAATTTTGTTGGGCCAATTTAGTTGGTAAATTAGGTTCATGATTAGAATTTATGCTCACTTCTCACTTGCAGAAATAGAGAATAATCGATTGATTGATGCTTATATTTAACCCCCAGAAACAAAGCTTTGAATTATTGGCCTGGCGTACTTATGCTTTCGTTAAACATTTATTCATTTTTAAAGCTTCACTCGCAATCTATCAAACTCCCAATGTAAAAGCTTTCAGTAGATACGCTTTAGAACCACATATCGATGAATGACATATATTTATTACATTTGTTTCATTGATTACAGGATGTTTATGTGGCTACACCAATGGAAACTTCAACACACAAAAAAGAGAGACATGCATTTGTGCAGCACAAACTATGATATGTTTTGTTAAAGTGTGCTGCAGTAGAATAATTGGTCTTATTATATGAGCTAAAACTGAGTGGCTACGGCTTGGATAAAAATTTTTAATAACTAGAAACTCCCCTGCTATACAGCCCACGACCAAAGTAATATTGGAAAAAAAAAAGGTATGGTGAGACAAAAGTGGTGAGAAAAAAGAATGGTTGAGAAATGCAATATCAGCAGTCAAATGGCACTGCAGTGCAATAGGATAACTGCAATGGTAGCTGTAATGTACTGGGTGTAGGTGTTATTATGTACAACAAACAGCAATAATGAAAGGAAAATATTATATGTTTATATCTCTTCCTTTGCAATAGGAGAATTGCAGTATTAGAAGTAAAATGCAATGATATGATTAGAATAACCAATATTATTAATATAGTAATACAGTAACAATAGAAAACCAATGTACAATTTTGTTTACAATTCAAAACGCCACAGCTAACAATATCAAGAAGCTGTGATATTTATATAGATTTAAAAAAATCTATTTCATAAAACTATTTAGAAAAAATAATAACAGTAACATATTGCCCATCATCGTTGTTGTTAGTGTGACTATAATACTTCAATAGTCATCCAAACTTATAACTAAATATTGTAATAATCTCATAAAATCGTTAGAAAAAAAATATCATCATCATTTCCTTTACTTTCACTGGCTTAGACATCAGTTAGATTATCAAAAAACTCAAAAGTGTCCAAAATGTCAGTTACTTTGAAATCGGCAAAAAGGAAATGACTATATTTCAGTACTTCTATGTTAATTACAGAAACCTTCGGTAATTTGACATTGCTATAGACTGGTGAAATGTGGACATTAATTTTTTGTGAAATGCGCACAACTTAATTGTTCTATTCTCTGTCACTCGGCATTACGTTTGCCGGTCTTCAATTTGATAAAAGTAAAGCTTGCCAAGTTTTGATAATGATTTTCGGCTAAATTAATCTGTCTATTTGTGTATAGTCCAATCAGTTGGGTAAGTTTTAAGATATTGTCGACAATTTACAAAGACTTAGTAACAGATTAAAAAAGGTTTTCATGTGTCTTGCATCTTTATTATATTTAAATTGTTTCATTGAAAAATGGCTAAGTTTGTTGATGAGATTTCGGTACAAGGGTTGGCGATGCTGTTGATGAGTAATTTTCCTGAGTTGTGTGCACATTCATTTATCATAAAACTCGCAAACATTCACTCTGCTTGTGTTCGGTCATGAGAAAACTTTATAACGAGATGAAATTTTTTTGGTTTGTAAAACTTATATGAAAAAATTATTGCTGAATGTGATGCAAAACATAATTTGTAAAACATATTAAATAAATCATAGCCCCACTGCCACCGGTGCCAAAGTCTTGTCTGATAAATGGATATATGAAGTGTAATCAGAGCTGCATTGACAAAAATTTTTTGTATAGCTCGACTCAATTCTAATGGACCAGTTACCTATCACAAGCTCCCATTTTTTGTGAAACTGATGAGTCCACAAATGGCCAACAAGGTGCAGCAATGGCTTTACTAACCCTTTGCCAGAATTGTTGGGTTGATTGATTTAATAGAAATTGGTGTGTTACGATCATTATTTTAATAACTCACTGATTTTAACACGGCAACACTATTTTCATTGAATCATCAAACATCTGTTTACTCAAATCAATTAATCCAATGTGACCAGTAATCCTTTTGCTGCATTTTGATACTAATAATGACTAGATTATATTTACTATACATGACTTTTTTAAGGGTACCATTGGTTTTGCCATATGTTCGAACATATTCTTTTCGAAGATGTGGCTTTCTTATTTTATCTAGTAATTAGTTTCTGGTGTGAGTAGCAACTGAAAAGTCTGCTGATTCAAATGCTACAATGAAGTAAGTTAACTCCACGACCTAATCATCGTAGACCGGCAAAATTAGTAATCAGTACTCAGATGTTCGCGCAGCCTTTAAAGGGAGCTAACATGACAAGTTTTTAATTTTCCTGATTTGAGGAGTTTGTGAAATTTATAATAATGTATCTGTAGCTGGATTACAATTTTTATTCTAGCTTACATGAGCAAATACAAAACAAAAAATATATGCCAATAGAGCCTCATAGAACTAGACTTTTATCTCAATAGCTCATGTAAATACAAGCGATAAGGACAGGTTGTATTACTAGTTACATTATTTTGGGCAAGTCTGAGCAAGCCTTTGCTTTCCTGAGCGTTTTTACCACAATCAATTTTTGTTGATTTTAATCTGAGATGAGATGAGATCACCTAACACAACAAACAATATATCAACTGATAGACAGAAATCAGTACTTTTAAAAATGAAATAAAATTTTACGCAATCACATCTTTAACGGATATATTGTCCATTCGTTTGTTCAGGCGTGTAAACAAAATTGTAGCTGATAACTTTAATTGGAGATTTGTGGTTTCTTAAAATAGGGTCATGGGGTCACCCTGCTCATCTGTGATGCGATGATGGTGACATCACATATTCAATATGAGTAGATATGGCACAATTCTAGTCATATTAGCTTGGCAAAGCAATAGTAAGATTTAAACCATTTAAAATAAAGATATTATTCATCATTCACCAACATAGAAGCTCACCCTAACTGCATCAGATAATCAGGCTGAATAAAGCATTTCTATCAAATGCAGGGATAGCTCTGATACCTGGCAAATGTACCATTGTTTTTTTTCTACAAAATATTGACTGGCAAATGATTGTTAATCTCATTAATTTGTTTAAGATTTTCTGGCACAGACTTCTTAGCGCAGGAGATTTTGGTGCAGAATTTTTGATATCAAATGTAGCTTTGCTATTTTTACACCAAAAAACTTTTCTCATGCTTATAAACAGTTAATAAAAAATCTTTGCAAATCAAAAGTTTTGCATAAATCCTAAAGATGGTTTTTTAGAAAGTGTGCAAAAAAGCTTCTTTAACGAGGTCAAAAGGTTTAATGTAGTTTGTTTGGAAGAAGTGTCTATACCGTAAGATAAACACGTTCAACATGATCTAGATTTTTGGTCATTATCACATAGACTTGCAAAAATAAAGGTGGTGCAAGATTAAATGTTCCATCTGCGTACCAGAAGTCAAAACAAGATAAACATTATCTAATCTAAATTTTTTTTAAGTAGAAAACTTTGGTTGACAGACTGACCACTTTTGGCAGCTGAGCCACTGCTGGCCATCAAATACTCTTTCTCTCTTCCATCAGAGTCTACATGAATTTTATTTTGATCTGGAATTTATAGATCAAATAAATTGACTGCAATGCAAGAAGTTATTTGCGCTTTATTACAAGTTCTCCTAGTATTTTTTTTTCTTAAATCAAGGACTCCATGAGCTACTTGAGACACTTTGTTAAGCATTGGTTAGTAACTGTTGATGTGTTTTCTAAAGTTTCCTTGGCTCGGTGTTTTATTGCACATTTGACTAGAACAGCTTCAATTGATGATCAGTGACCATGCTGGTTTATTTCATCATTCACATCACCATATTTAATGTGGATTCTTCCTTTACATGAACTTTTACTGTAACATTAACCCAAATTTGATTCAAAGATTTACATCTACATTTACAACTACATCTGTCGAATATGTAAATATGTTCTACAGGAAAAAGCTGCATATAATTACACGTAGCATGACAGCAAGCGTGTCATGGAATGATGAAAAGTGTGATGTAAAATTATGCTAATAAATGTGTAGTCAATAAACATAGTTTCTTTTCTTACTTCATTCTTACTTTTCTTTCCTTAATCTACCAAAATTATTCATATCTTATGTTTTGGTTATAAAAAGCTTCTTCACCTTTACTTATAAAACTCAGATGAGGAAAGAACTTTGAATGTCATCTGTTAGCAACTGTATTAGGTGCAGTATTATGTTTTTTTTTGGAATTATATGTTGTATGTTGCAAAATTTATACGATTAGGTGATTAAAAAACTGCTATAATGCTTCTGGCTACTTTATTTATTCGGAAAGTTGAGTACATTGTCAGATAGATAAGTATCTGGGTTCAGACCTAAAATTTTATTTTGAGCATCATATACTCATCTTAGCTCCTTTCTCTGTAACACTAGTTATACAAGCATCATTATTCTTCTTTTGTTTGAGAAAAAAATCCTTTGGAAAGGTACTATCTACACAGTAAGTTTAGCAAGGTTGAGTGTCACTGTATCACACTCATAAAAAGGTATCTTCATTGCAGCATTTGATAAACTGTTTTCATTCACCTGCTCGGTCCAGTTTTTGGTAGGGTCACTGACATGAGTGAGCAGGTGGTTGGAGTGGCTAGACCATGCTTAAAATGGCACATCATGGTTTAAGCATGATATAACCACGTTATCTTCCTCTCCTTCAACACTAGCTGTGTAATTATTATGGCCATGTTTGAGATTCTGTACATGGCACATCATACTCTTATAATGTCATGTGCCGGGAGTCCCCGGGTTACAATGATCTTGACTTACGCCGTTTCAAGGTTGCAAATGTGTCTTCTGTAAACATTGAAAACAAAATTTAATGTAGTTCCGTCTCCACGACATCTACAATTGAATGACACAAATAAGTTTGTTACGGATGAATAAAATTTGTTGTGCTTGTGTGAGACAAAGACAGCATCAGTGCATCACTGACTTTTTGCGATACACCATTTTGGTTGCGCTTCCTGATTCTCACTCTATTGCCTGTTTGTTTTTTGTTTTTTACCCTTCCTTCTGGTTCTTTGCGTAATGTGTCAGTAAACAGAGTGACTATCACTATGGAAGTAAAACTAGATTTTAATAGGATTTTAATAATTTCATGTAGTTGCGTATCGATGGCATTTACAATCAAAAGACACAAACAAGGTTTTAATGGATGAACAAGTATTGTTGCGTTTGTGTGAGATGAAAACAGCATCAGTGCATCCATCACTGGTTTTCAGCGTTAGCCCATTTTGGTCGTCCCTCTTAATTTTCACTCCATTGTCTGTTTGATTTTTTAAAACTTTTTACCACTCATTATGGTTCCTTTCGTAATGTGTCAGTAAACAAAATGACCATCACTATGGAAGTGAAACTAGATTTTAATAGGAATACTTAGTAGTTTATTAATCATTTTCCGACTTTCATTGAAGTTCGAGTTACACAGCTTCCTAAGAGCGTATCAGTGTTATAATTTGAGGACCCTCTGTACTGACAACTGTGACAGCTGGTGAAAATTACATATAGCTTATATATTTAGTTGTGGCTGCATGTAACTGAGAACTAAACTATTGTTATTGAAGTCATCATTGTAACAAGGTTGTTGTGACTGTGTCATTGTCATTGTATTATACGTAATTATCTATATAATTCAATTGCTTTTTCAATAAACTATCAAAACTATTGAATAAAACTCCATAAACATCACAAATTATTGAAAGAAATTTAATAAACAGCATAAACAAGTGTCATAAATAATTTTATTGCATGTTTAGAGCTGAAGTTGAGAGAAAAAAGTTTATGCAAAAATTTACTGCAATTTATCATTAAAATATATCATCGTGACTTGTGTACACCAAATGGCAATATTCTTTTGTGTCAAAATTGGATAGATTAAATATTGCCATGTCCAAATGGTTTTCTTAATCTTTATAGTTTTTTATAGATACTAATATGTTTGGTAGTCTCGAGCACTGTGAGAGATAGTCATGAGTAAACAGTATGCGCACAAGTAATCGGTGAAGTGGTGAGGTGGTCGAGTAGTGTAGTGGCTAGTATGCCCACAAGTAAAGTTGAGGGTCAGAGTTGGATTCCTGTGCAAGGCAATTTCTTTTTTTACGACCTCAGCTTAGCTTTAGGCAGAAAAAGCGCACCACTATGGTATTATTGTATTACTATGCTTATTATGGTAAATATTTGGGAAAAATAAGGTTATATCATAAATTATCTGCAAGGGAAATGTAGTAGGAAAGATATTCCTAGAAGATGAATTTATTCACCAGATGACTGTCCTATATCTGTCAGTATTTTTAGAACAGAATAAGTAAAGCTAAGTTGTTAAATGTTGTTGCAGCTGTCTGATCACGATTTCTTACTGTCATAATCACATAACCTCAGTTAACTGATACTGATAAACTAGTATTAAGCTATTGAACTAGTACATGATATTTGCATGTATGTTAGTTATTTTCAGATATAATATTATACTTGTAATCATTTTTTCCATTTACATTAAATTACTGGCAAAGTGACACGTTAATATAATCATGGCTCCTAAACCAATTGAAATACTATTTAATGTAACCCATGTTATTTGTTAGAGTCATTTTCTAATAAATAACTTTGAACTAATCAGAGTCACAATAGCAAGAAGACCAATAGAAAACTAAATTATATTCAATAATTACAAAGGAGTTTGGAGTTATTCATGGAAGATATTCTATCTTTATCATTGGCATTTATCGGGTCATTGTTAGCAGACACGCATATCAATAGACTGTGCGCTCTGCATTCGTACCTTAGCCATGATACTAACATTGAATTGCTAAATGTATCCAAATTCCTGACGTTGTACACATTGAAGCTATGATATTTACAACAGCCAATGTGGAACAATGACTATATTACTTTATAACTTTTTATCTCTGAATAATGTTACCTAGAAATTCCCCTGTCATACAGCCCATGACCAAAGTGATATCGGAAAAAATGGGTACTGATGGTTGATAAATTCATTATAAGCAGTCAAATGGCACTGCATTGCAATATGATAGCTGCAATGTTAGCTGCAATGGTAGCTGTAGTGTACTGGGTGTTAATATGTACAACAAACAGCAATAATGAAAGGAAAAGATTATGTTTATAGCTCTCTCCTGCAATAGGAGAAATGTAATATTAGAAGTAAATGCACTGATATTATCATAATAACCAACATTATTAAAATAGTAATGCAGTAATAATAAAAACCAATGCACAATTTTGTTTAAATTTCAAAACCGACAGTCATAGCAACCAATATCAAAAAGTTGTGATATTTATCTAGATTTTTAGAAAAACTATTTAACCATATTATTTATAAAAAAATAATAGGTTATATATTGCCCAACATGGGTCACTATATACTTTGATCTTGTAAATTCGAATGATTATTCTTATAATTAAATCTTATAAAATCAATAATTATTCCTATAATTAAGCATTGTAATAATTTAATAAAAATTGTTAGAAAAATATCATCGTCATTTCCTTTACTTTTACTGCTTTGGACATCAGTTGAAATACCAGAGTACTCATTATAAATGTCCAAAATATCAGTTACTTTGAAATCGGCAAAACAGAAACGATTACTCTTCAGTACTTCTACGTTAGGTACAGAGACCTTCGGCAATTGGACAATGCCATAGACTGGTGAAATGTGCAAATTTTTTTTGTGAAATGCGCACAACCTAATGGTTCTTCTTATTGGCGTTTCATTGGCCGGTTCCAAATTTGATTAAAAAAGGCTTGTCAAAGTTTTAATAGCAAGTTTAGGCCAAATTACCATGTATATTTATGTATAATCCTATCAGGTGGGTAAGGTTTAGGATGTTGTCTACAAACTTCAAAGACTTGGTAACATATTTAAATAGAATATATGTGTTTTTGTACCATTATTATACTTAAACGACTCCATTGAAAAATGGTTAAATTTGTTGATGAGATTTCAGTACAAGGGTTTGCGACGGCCGCTGATGAATAATGTTTGTGAGTTGTGTGCACATATGCATTTATCATAAAGCTCCCAAACAATTGCTTCGCTGGTGTTTGGTCGTAGGATTATTTTTAAAGTTATTTCATATCAGCTGTGTTTATAACAGCTAATACCATTTGTTAGCTGTTATCATCTATGGCAGCTGCACTAGACACATGCCTACGTGACACTGGTATCTTAAGTAAACTACTATATAAGGCCAAGTGATTGTGTGGTGTTTTCATAGCATCTGTGTAACTGAGTGCTCTGAGACTTCTTGAGCACGTTGACCCTCAAACTTGACTGGTGACATGTTTTTATACTTTTTTCTAAGAGTGCTGACATAGATCACAAATCACAGAAATAAAGTCTGAGAGATACACTCTAAAACATAACATATTGATTCTCAGAACCACTAAAATGAAATCTAAATGATGAAGACATAACAAACCATCTGTAAGTATTATATCATATACTTTTCTTTAACACACAACATCATGAACTATTTTGCTATTATATAGTATCAACTAGTAAGTCTTCAGCAGAAACTAAATCAAATCAGTTCAACACGATCAGCTCTCTTTGTTGTAGAATCCAGTCTTCGGTACAGATAAAGCTCATTGTTTAATTACCCCAAGAATGTTTGTTTTTATATTAGGAGTGCTGACCAGAGGTTGTCATATTGTCTTTAAACGTGGTGTGTTCTACCTCAAAGATAAGCTGCAACTTATTTGAAATGACAGGTTGTGTTTCTATTGGTTACACGACAGGTATATACATATACTTGTTCAGAGATCTGGTCATAGCTTCGCTAACCCAATTCTACCGCCTTGAGTCAAGCTCATAAGCTACTCTCCTATTGAATCATATCGCTTCCATTTTACAAAGCTGCCTGTCAGCAGGGTCACCACCAACATCCAGAAAATCTGGTGAGTAAAAACACTTGGTTCTACGGAAACTGAAATAATCTTTTGAAGGTATTTTTTAATAATGGATGGTTTTAAACCGAAATTTCCTAATAGCTCGGTAATAGCAAAACTTCATGTTGTACCTATTGTTCAGCCTCAAGTTAAATTATCTAGTCGGCGCCACTGGCCTTGAGAAATATTCAATATATTACATGTACTTGTTTAAACTCTTTATCACGTTTCAGCATTCGGAATATATAAACGTCTATTCACCGCTATGATGCTGTATGTAGATGTTTTATGTTGTAACATATGAAATCCAAATACAAGAGGATTTTGCTGAACTTAGTAGCGATGTGTAAATCTAATCTATATGAAGCTTGCTAGGAGTACATCTGAGATGCATTTGTTTGGCCAAACATATTGAGATACGCAAACATAAAAGTGAAATACACTTTTCCCTTGTATGTTCTGGCTAAACACACTGAGAAAATACAGCTGTCAGCTTGTTTACATAATTAATGTGATATTAGTTATCAACACTCTTACGTGATGCATTGCATTGTCAACTAGACAAAACAATGAGAATTTTCTGTCATTGAGTAAAGGTTCTGACCTCTTTGCCGAACTTTACAGCTATTTTATTGAAGTACTAGAATGATATTTGTAATGCAATAAGTATCATTAAGTTTGTTATAGCATAAAGGATTGTGCAGCTTTTTGCATCAGCCTTAAAAAAGTTTTCCAAAAAAAGTTACACCTCAGCAGAGCAAAAAAAATTATTTCAGTCTATAATATAACGCAAGCAATAAAAATTAAGCTTTCAACAGATTCAAATTTTGAAAAAATTGTGCAAATTGTTTCTTGAAATTTTTTAACTTACACTGGTTCTCTTCATATCTCTATTAAATCATGAGAATATATTTGTACATATATATACTAACTATTTGTGTCCAACCCGGTAGTCATTACTAATTGAAGGTAGATCTTAGATGCAGCTAGTTCATTTTTGAAATGAATAAACTGATATTAAAGTTCTATGAGAATTAGCTTTTGCAGCCAGTTACAGGTGTCTTGTCTTTAGCTCTACCAACACAAACCAATACATATATATGTTTTTTTGACATTGCGTCAACCATACATAGCTGAATAGGGGCTTGGCTAAGTCAATAGGTAAGAACATTGGATGAATGGCAAGTATTTTATAAGACTAGTCAGTGGGTCATCAGTCATCACTTAGCCTTACGTTCTTCTTAAAAAAATTGTACAAAATTTAAGCATTTATTAATTCATGATTATTAAATTTTTATAAATAAGCTGTTTACCAGATAACTGTTCTATGTCTGTCAGTAATTTCAAAACAGACTAAATACAGCTGGATAGTTCAGTATCGATTGTACAGTCAATCTTATAGTAGTTTGAGCACTATTTCTCTCTCTATCATAATCATCCTACCACAGTTGAAAGGTACCCATAAACTGTTATTATACTATTGAATTTTTAGCTAGAATAAAAAAAAATTAATAAAATGTTTTTATTTGAACGACATGGCACTCTATTTTTAATCATTTGTCTATAGCGGCACTTTATTTATTAGAGGTGATGTTCAAATAACGGGCATTGTGGTACTTTTAAAATACATGTATAATGTATATCATCAGAATTTTAGGAAGATAGGTTTGGCCTTTTCGCAGGCAAGAAACATAGCCTCAACTTATGCATTCTCTTTCGGGCAGAGTGCATTACCCTTTTAGGTGCAAGAAATCTACTACAATCTAACTCCGACTTGTTGTAGATGTCTAAATAAATATGCATTGGAAAGCTAACAAACATATCTACCTGCTGATATCAATCATTTGCAATTAACCTACAACGGTCTTATAGCCAACGTTGCAACTTCTTGGAGCTTTCATTTTTTTATTTCTGTCTAAATTTCAATGCATATTTGTATTTTATAACTTTGTTTGACAATGTTGCAGTGTGTGTTAGTCTCCACTTTTTGGCACTGATGAGCTAGCCGATTTTTCCGTCTAAACAAGAATATAGCAGAGCACAACTTCTACGCATTGCTATTTAACAAATTTTGCGCAAATGATGAGAAGCATTTAGCCACGCAGTTGCTAAGCAAAGGTTTTACTCTAAAACTATAGAAAGATTTTATCGCAATTGCAAAAATGTTTTGTCTATTACATAGAAAGTATCAAAACTGCAATAAAAGTGCTGTAAATTTTAACAAAAAATCTATAGAGCATTAGAGATAGAAAACAGAGTTTAATATTAATTGTTATTGATGTAACTGACTTATTATAAGTACCATTTCGTAAACATTTTTTAACATAGAAGTGGTCAAATAGAAATTTTGTTTAATTAACGAGTAACACTCAATTTTTCAATTTTCACATCATGTTTGTAATGCTAAGAAGATAATACACTGTTAGTGAAAATTCTGTCCATGTATATTAGATTACTAATAATGTACCACATTAAAATAATAGAGGCTCTTAAACCAGTTGGAATACTATTCACTGTAAAAGAACTTATTTGATTGGTTCATGTTTTAGACCCTACCATGAAACGAGAAATTCCACTAAAACAAAACTAGATTTTTTGAGATATTAGCCATAATGTAACACTGTCTTCACTACGGTAAGCTGTTTTCTAAACTTCACATATATGTAAGTACTTTGTGCATGTCCTTGGACATGTGCACAAACTTGCATAGTATGTTAGTACATTGTATATAAAATACTCAATCCCGTGAAAAGTTAACAGAAACTGAAGGGCAAATCATGGCTAGGCCTATATTCAAAGAGAAAAAGTCATCAATAAATAACATTGAAAAAATCATCAGTGTCAGGATAGCAAAACTATCAAAGGAGAGATGGTGAAATCACATTCAGTCCTTTAAAAGTGGTTTTGAGTTATTTTTGGAAGAGCTTCTATTTTTATAACCGACATCTGCCAAGTCATTGCTAAAGGACCTTCATATCAATAGACTGTCTGCTCTGCATTTATACCTTGCATATACAATACTTTATCAACACATATCCAAATCAGGGCTACTGAAGTTTTATACACTGAAGCCCCAATAGTTAGGGCAAACTATAGGAGCGATCACTGTATATGAATTGATGACTTCCTACATGTATCTTTGACAAATATTTACTGTTCTCAGAGTTAATTCATATCAGCTGTGGTTAGTTTTGGAACAGCTATGAAATAAACATCACCAATTACCTTGATGTTTTATCCTATATGGCAGCTGCAGTTGTATTTTGAGCGCACTCCTTTATGAGGCGAGGTCAGTTCATGGCGCTTTCCTAGTACACCCTTACCTGAGTAGTCTACAAATTTCTGCCTAAATTGTGAAATATTATATACCTATAATTCTTTGCTTATAGATATTTTTAGAAAGTGCTGATACAGAGACCGATTGCTAATATAAAGTCTGAATAAAAAGTCTAACACATAAGTCATTGGTCACCCAAAAGCACTGAAATGAAGTCCTAATATTGGAGACATAGAAAATTACATATAGGTACCATATTTTGGTCAACACCACAATATGAATTATTTTGCTATTATATGGTATCAACTTGTGAGTTAGGTGCAGAAACTAAATGGAATCAGTTCAACACCATTAGTTTTAATTGCTGTAGAATCCAGTCTTCAATACTTATGAAGTTCCTTGTTTAGCTACTGTAGGTATGATTACCATTACCATAGTGGTATTGACTTGGAATTGTCATTGTGTCTTCATACGTTGTGCATTTTGTTGTGACTATCAGCTGCAAATAACTTACAATGATAGGTTTTATTGTAATTGATTTCATGCCAGGTATGTATAAATAACTTTTTAAAAATTCTCTCATAGCTTTGTTTAATAAAATTCAACACTATGTGCCAAGATCACAAGTTACTCTCCTATTTGGTCAAATAGCTTCCATTCTACAAAAGTTGTTATCAGCTGGCATGGCAACAACTTTCAACAAATCTGTTATGTAAAAACACTTGATTATACAAAATAATTGATAATTTTTAGAAAATGATTTATTTTTTTGTTTAGGCATAAATTTTCTAACAAAACAAAAACATATAACGTTCATGGTGTTCCTATTGACTACAGTCAAACTAAATCATTATTTGACCCAATTTGCTCTCAGTAAGTACTCAATATATTACGCTTAAACTCTATAAGTATATGCTGAGCATTTGGCATCCCGTAAATCTCTACTTAAATGCAGTGGCATGGTATTTTTTAACCCTTCTCTTATAGAGACGTTTTATTTAAGATGATTTTCAAATAAAGTTCTGACTTTCAAAAATCCCTGTACTTTTGACTAGCTTGTCACAGTTTTGGAAATATTAATCTAACCTATTGTGGACAAAGCGATGCTAATGGCACCTCTATTTTGCACTCTCATTTGGGTGGAGCGACATAAACACTATCAATCTCAGCACTTTTGCTAAGGATCTTTATATATGTCAAAGTCTCAGACTGAGTTGAAACAGCAACGACTTTGAGTATAACATTAGCCGTATACAATTATTATTGTTTTTATTGTGTTGCTTTCAAAGGTTTAAAGAACTTTGGCATGCCATAACAATGGCTACCATTTGTCGTACAGCGTTCCTTAAAATTATTCTCATCATTCATCTGAATGCTTTATTTTTTAGTTCAGGTTTTAAACCATGTCATGGGTGAATCTAAAAACAATGGGTTGGATTTGGACATTATTTGCTTCAAATCAGAGTGTAGTTTTCATGATTGCGGATAATCGATCTTTTCAAGTACGCTGTCAATAAAACCACTCCAACGAATAACACTACAACAATATAATTAATTGTTACTGATGTAACCAAGCTATTTTTGGATTGTTCTGTGGACATTTTTCTACTCACTACTTTTTATTATACATGTAAGTTCGTAGAAATAAGAGATGGTCAAATTGGCAGTCCAATAGAAGTGTGGTGTTCAAATAAAGGTGTTACTCCGGCACATTGAATAACAACCTAATGAACTTTAAGGTTGTTGTAGCGTACGAGAACCAAACAGAAAATGATAATTTTGCTGAAATCAATAGAAATGGGTAAATTTAATTTGTACTTCAAATTTGCTTGCAGTGCATCTGAAATGAATTTGCATGGCGAAACATATTTACATGTAGATACTCAAAGATACACGTGAGATACATCTTTCCTACGCCTTCTCCTTCATAATGTCTAATTACACTCACTGGTGAACTGCATAACTAACGCCTCGGGTCAATAATTATTATGACTAAACCCGTCGACACTGCTAAGTGTATTGCATTGTCAAATAGATCAACCAATGAGAATTTGCTGTCAATGAACAAAGGTTATGGCATCTTTTCTGAATTCTAAAGCACTGTTACCAAAGCATCACCAGAGCATTTCATTGTAACAAGAATCATCAATGATTTAAGATAGTATAATTTTTGTGTAGCTGTTTGCATTACTATTTCAGCACAAGACTTCACACAAAAATGGTTAAATATTTTAATGAGATTTCGGTACAAAGGTTTGTGACGGCCATTGATGAATAATTTTCTTGGTTGTGTCTACATATAAGTTTATCATAAAGCTCCCAAACACTAGCTTCGCTCGTGTTTGGTTGTAGGAAAATTCTCAAACCTGTAAGAGATTAATTAGAACTGAACAAAAAATCATGGCTGAGTCAATAACCAAAGAGAGTAAGTCAATGATAAATAGCCTTGAGCTGATCCGTGTCAAGATAGCAAAATTATCAGAGGATAAATTGCAAAATTACCTTTAATAATTTAAAAATAGTTTGGATCTTGTTATTGGAGAACTTTCTATTTTTATTACTAACATATACCAGAATAATACCATGAAACTTTCATATCAATAAACTGTGTGCTCTGCATTTATACTTTAGACACAAGATTCACAGTGCCACTGTAATTTCGTGTCTAAGGTATGGCCACTCAATAGGGCCCCTGAAGTTTGATACATTGAAGCTGCAATATTTAGAACAGCAAAGCAACAAGGATTACTGTGTATTAATTTTAATAATTTTTGTCTCTGACAAATGTTGACCTTTCTCAGAGTTAGTTTATATCAGCTGCTGTCAGAGCAGTTAATACCACTCAACAGCTATTATTATTTAAAAGTTGACTTGCAACAAAATTCACATTACAGTTATTTGGTATCAAATGACTCACCATGTCTTACTCTGTTGTGTTGTAGGTGCAAAATAGGTGGAAATGTGATTACAAGCTCTTGAAAGCTCAAAAGCGAACAGTTAATCGCCGCCATCACGAGGCCGCTGTAGGTTAGAATCTGTTTCCAAAACGGCTCAAATGGGATGTAGTTGTACAATGTGGCTTCTGTTTACACTTTCACGCAAAGTGATTCGTCGAAATACTTTCACAAATATTATTCACGCATTCAATAAAACCAAGTCTATTAATCTTACGCGCCTGTTTTATCGTCATTGTAATGCTGTCAATTTCAGCACTTATATCTTATAACTTACCATAAAAATGCATTTAGTTTTTTGTTGAGATGTTGAGATACACAAATATACAGAAGGTTTATACTTTTTCCTAATATGGTCTGGTTACACACAGTCAAGACATATAGCTGCTGGCTCGTTTAGATAATTTCTGAGATCACAGTTATCTTTTAAGCAATGCACTGCATTGTCAAGGAGATCAATAATGGGAATTTTCTGTCATCAATTGAAGGTTGTAAGTTCTCTGCTGGTTACTAGAGCACTGTTATTAAAGTTTTAGCAGGATATTTGTATTTTAGCATAGATTATTAAAGGTTTGTGATAGCATTAACTTTTTTGTTGTTAATTGCATTACAAAATTATTTCCAAGAAAAACAATTATGCCCTAACAGAGTAAACAAAGTCAATTTGTTTTCATTACATAAATCAATTGATAAAAGTACGATTTGAATAAATTTTATATTTCAATAAATTGTGCAAAAGCTTCTTTGGTTATTTCCTACTTACACTAGTTTTGTTCATATATCTTCAAAAAATGAAAATATATTAGTCCATACGGTAGGCCCTCCTGCAACATAAATTATTTGTTTCAAGAACTTTTACATTATAGGGATTATACGACATTCAAACATTAAAATACATGTAAATTGTCTAATCCATTCCAAGATCTTTCCAAACTCACCTCTTTGGCAATACCAAAAAGAAAAAATAGACTCAACCTTTTAATTTGTAGTCTGTACCTAGATTTTCTCTTTTGCTAATTAACTTTGCACGATTTATGCACGAATTGCACACTTCAAGAAGACCTCAGAAAAAAATAGTTTTTGTATTTGTAACAGTAATGCTTTACAATACTTATATTTAATTTTCTTTATACTTGCTTTTTATTCTTTAAAATGAAATAATTACTCAAGATGGTCAACCTGTGCGATGACTGACTTGCAAATGTTGGTTATCAACTGGGTGTCTTTGCAGTACTTTTGTGTGTCGTACAAGACTGGCTAATATGTTTTTATTCATGAGCAATTAATTGTTCATTTTGATGATGTTTTTACTGTAAAAAATAGCAAAATATAGTTGCTGTACATTGGTCATCATAGAATAAGCAGCCAGAGCATTGCATTCTAAAAAAAGGTAATCGAAATGCTTCTCATGGGTGATCAAATTCTGATAGAGAAAGTCTAGCTTTATCACTCAGCATCAACTGACTTGGCAAGTTTGAGTACAGGTTGCTGCCGTGCCACTCAGTATTACACCACATATTTGCTAGCGTGTTTGAGGCTTAAGGTTCCTCCTAAAGAATATCTGTTAGATTTCTAGTTATTTAGTAGACTGTGATTATTAACTTTTATAAAAAGTTTCTTAGGCAGTTCTAATGAAACTCTAAAATAAATGCAGGTTAATAAATATGTTGAGATTTCTTAAAATTACATGTATACGTAGGTTGCACACAGATTGGTTGTCTTGCACAACTTTTTTACTCTGATTGGCCAGAGCCAACTCTATTGTCAACTCTTACGTACTACTATTATAAAGCTCGAAGGTTTTATCCTTCACATCAGATAATACTTGTTGTTCACATAAGTTGGCACCTGTTTCCTCTCATCACTCCATCATATTTTTCGTTCATCTTGCTATTCTTGTCAAAAGATTTGCTGTTTTGTGAGTAGTTGGGTTCGGATTAATTAAAAATGCAGTGTTCAAAATAACCAACTATGAATTTTAACAGAAATGATTTCTTTGAGATCATGTAAAGCTTTAGTAGTTTTACTAGTACAAATTTTGGTATTTTAGAGTGCTGCACTTCTTGTCTGACTATTGAAGAGCTCTCATATAAAAAATAACTAAACTTATTTACATATGTTAACAGGTTATAGTTTTTCTTATTCAACTCTTTTGTTTAGGTTTAAAGTTTGAAAATTATAATTTATAATATGCTACTTTTCATATTCATGCAGGTGGTCCCAGCATTCTCAGTAGAACTGAAGAGGCACCTAGTGACTCTACTACCAAGCTACTTGATTCAAATCTCAAATTTAACAAATCTCTCAGCATCAATTTTTACAACTGTAACTAAATATGATTATCAACTCTCTGTTTTTACCTAAGTTTTTGAGCAAACACCTTTTACGTTATTTAAAACCTTTTATATATTTAAAGCCTATTTTCAATATATATATATATATATATATATAAATCGCAGTTTGTACGATTGCGTGCATGGGCGTTTGTCTAGCTATAGCTATTAAATTTTGGAATGAAAGACCTGTTTCATGCTGAATTTAATATCGGAATTTCCTGTTTGCCAAGCAATAATCTTACTAAATGAGCTACACGATATGCACTGAATTCTGAGGTGATATATGTTGTTATATGGGTAAAAATACCCATACCGCTTTGCACTTCGCAACGTCTGTTCATGCTTGCTCTCACAGCTTTTATTAGTAAGGACTCATAGTACTAGCTTACTCAAACTAGACATTGACAATTTGCCAGGCTAATAGAAAAGGGTAGGCAACTGCATTGCTTGTCACTGTTGATAAGCAAAATTGTAATACCCGCGCAACACCAGGTAGTCAACTACTAAATTTATAAGATTGGGAATAAGTATCAAAACTTGAATCTAGATTACAAATTCATTGCATGTAGTTTTCTCACAAGACACTAGAGTGAGCAATCATAAAAACACTTGGTATTAAACCGATATGCATACTCATTTACATAATAAACTGAATCTATATTTTTTATTTATTTATATTTATATAGTTTTTACTTTTACATAACAAAGTGAATGTTGATTTGAATGTATATTTTTTGCCAAGTAAACAAGTCTGAAAATTATTAGCAAATTGAAGTTCAACAGATCCAAACTAGTCATCTCTCTACAGTCTATCATTTGCTCATGCTTATCTTCAAGCACATGCAGCAACTTGCCAGACATTTGGTAAACACAAAACCTTTTCTCTTAACCATTATCTGACACTAGTAAGGCATGAAGTGTTTTGTCATTTATGTAGATGAACAAGTTGCTGAACGTTGCCCAGTTTGATTGATAGGTATTGCAACGTTTATATCAACACAATTTAAATCAACATAGGATGGAATTAGTAATGCTGCGGATATGTTTTTATCAATAGTTTAGTAATGGTTGTCCAACTGTACTACTTTTTTGGAAGTCTCGTATACTAAACAGAGTTATTGTAAGATAAGAATACTAACTTGGCTTTTGCAAGAGCCAGTACTATTTACAGACAGTGCAGAAAAATTCCCAACACATGGGATTTTAGCTTATAAAACTTAGACTTTGATTTGGTTGTGAACACACATAAAACTCAGCCAAGTGGTTGGTTTATAATAACTATTGATTTTCATGTATAGCCTCGGTCTTTAAAAGAACTATACCTTTATTTTCTACTAGTATATCCTAAATATTGCTTGAAGGGAGGTGTTATCTGACTATCACTTGGTACACTCAAAAAGGGAGGTTTGGTCTGATTATCGCCTATTAGATCCTACATATGGTTTTAGAAGACGGGTTGTCTGACTTTCACCTAGTATTTCTATGGTTTTAGGAAATGTATGATTTTATCTCTAAGTATACTTGATACACTGTTTAGAGGAAGGTGGGTTCTGACTATTGTTTGGTATATTATACATATGATTTAAAAAGAGAAGTTATCTAATTGATTCTTAGTATTTCTATAGCTTTATGGCAAAAATAGCCTCTCTGCCTCAGCATGGCTTATCACAAACAGCAATTATCACCAGCTTAATAATAGATTAATGGTTAGGATAAAGAGGCCACACTCTTCTTAATGGCACATATAGAACACTAGCTGCATTGCCTGCCTACAGGAACAGGTCAGACGGTGAGGTTGGCCTCCTTGCTGAGTCGATATGCCACTGTGTGCAGCATGGGTGACGACGATGTAGGGAGGACCTCTGAAATAGAACATTCTATTTTGCTTGAGGAGGGCACTCGGCCGATCCAGCAACCCCCCCCCCCCAACACACTCGGACCGGAGAAGGAAGCGGAGGCTGGAAGGAAGGCCCATGATCTACTTAAAAGGGGGCTTATCGAACTAGCTCAAGAAGCTTGGAGCTACCCCGCAGTGTTGGTCCAAAAAAAGGATGGGAAGTGGCGCTTTTGCACAGACTACCTACGTTTGAATGCCGTCACCAAGCAGGACGCCTACCCCTACCCAGGATCGACGACAGCCTGGACACCCTGTCTGGCAGCGGCTACTTCAGCTCTCTTGACCTGGTGAGCGGGTATTGGCAGGTACCCCTGGATGCAAAAGCAAAGGAGAAGTCGGCCTTTTCAACACGGTCCGAATTGTAGAAGTAAAAGGTGTTGCCTTTCGGACTGACGTCCGTCCAAGCCAATTTTGAAAATTTTATGGAACGCATTCTACATGGCTTCCACTGGAGAACGCTGCTACTGTATCTAAATGATATTATAGTCATTGCCGCGGACTTTGATACACACTTGTAGTGGTTGAAGGAAGTTATCTAGAGACTCCATAAGGCTGGACTGAAACTAAAACAGTCCAAATGCGAACTGTTGCAACCCCATGTCCGCGACTTAGGTCACATAGTAAGCCAGTACAGAGTCTCCACAGACCCCGACAAGGTAAAGACAGTCACAGAGTGGTCGAACCCGCGAGGATTGAGAGAGCTCCAAGGATTCCTCAAGACCGTCCGCTACTACTGACAGTATATCCCGAGTTCGCTACTATAGCACATCTCTCGCACCCGGTGACTGCAAAAGGAGTGCCCTGGAGATTGACGGAAGGAGATCAGGTCGCCTTCAAAAAGCTAAAGGACAGTATCAGCACCACCCCGATCTTGGGCTACCCGGACCCCCATAGGCAGTACACCCTGGACACAGACACCGGCGGATGTGGAGTGGGGACCATGCTGTCCCAAGTACAGGAAGCCTGTGAGAGTTCCGTTGCCTACTACAGCAAAACCCTCACCCCTCAAAATGCAATAACTGCGTCACTCGAGAATTGCTTGCGGTAATCCAGTCAGTTAGGCACTTTCAGCCTTATTTGTATGGTCAGGAGTTCTTCCTATGAACATTACAATGCTTCACCTCGGTGGCTATGTAGGAGGAAAGAGCCCTTGAACTAGGTAGCTCGGTAGCTTGAGATCCTGGTGGAGTTCCGCTACATTCTGAAACATCGGTCAGGGACTCGCCATGGGAACGCAGATAGGTTGAGCAGGCAAACCTGCAAGAAATTCCAGCAATGCGCAAGCAGTGAGCAGAGGGACGGGGCCCTCACGGAAGGAGTTAGCAAAAGAACAAGGACCGTTAGCCGCGTGGGTACAAATCAGCTGCCTTGATGGGACTCTCGCTCTCGACAGGGCGGGATTGACCCAGGGCAACCTCGCATACCCCAGGGATCGGCCAGCAACTTGCACCGGACGCCTGCCCCAACAGGGGCAGGATTGAACCTGGGTGACGGAGGCTCCCCGAGGGGCTACCACCCACACCAGGGATGACAGGACCAAAGAGCGAGCTGGCAAGGACACAGACCACCGGACAAGGAACAGTGGCCATCATGTACCATGCCATCGCCACAGGCGAAGAGGTGCCAGCAGAATACCTGGAACTCGGAAGCAGACAGCTGGATATCCTACTTCACATGCGAGGCTCTTAGCGCATATGATAGGACGGCGTGCTGGAAGCACGCGTGGCCCTGCAGGGCTATTCCAGACAGTGCGCCATCTGCTCTTGGCCAAGCGGAAGACCACGGTGTAGCAAACGCATGCCCTGGCTCACTCTGAGGCGGGAAAAACAATAAGCCGCTTCCAGCTGACATTTTACCTGCCCAGACTGACGTCCACCGTCAGACAGCGTATCAAGAGTTGTGAAGTGTGCCAGGTCGCTAAGCATGGAGAGACAAAGGCGGCCGAAAGGAAAATAAGGCTCTACACCGAATGATCCTGGCAGAAGGTGACCTTGGATCTGGTGGGGCTATTTCCGGTAACGCCTAGGGGGAACAAGTGGGTGCTGGTTTTCACCGACCACTTAACCCGATGGCAGGACGCACTGGCACTACCTGACATCACAGCCCAGGTGGTGGCAAACGCACTGGATGAGCGGGTTTTCTGCTACCTAGGGCTTCCAGAGCAGATCCACACAGACCAGGGGGTGCAGTTCGAGAGCCAACTGATGGCCAAACTGTGCCAACTCTGGAACGTGGAGAAAACACATACCACTCTTTACCACCCATAGGCCAATAGAATCATGAAACGGAATAACCGGGGACTCAAAAATTCCTTGAGGGCATTACTCCTGGCTCGAGGACAGGACAAATGGTATCTGTTGCTTCCCCAGCTGATGAGGGCATATCGCGGCACTCCCTACTCCGCAGCCGGAGAAACAGCCAACATGATGATGCTGGGACGGGAGCCAAGGTTGCTGGACAAGTTGGAAAGTCACCCCCCCCCAACCAAGTTCTTTCCCGCCCACGAGCACACCCTCAAGGTGAAACATAGGCTACACAAGGTACTACGACAGAGCCAGATAGCAGTGAAATGAGAGAACCGGGAAGAGCCAATACTGTATGCCCCAGGTGACTGGGTATGGCTTACGAACAAACGTCTACGACGAAGAGAAAACCCTAACCCGCAGGCATAGTTTGTGGGACCATACTAAGTCCTGAAGGCCTGGGGCAACCACACATATCTGGTGAAGCAAAGGGCCAATATTCTATCCAGGGCGAAGCAAGGCTGAAGCCCGGCCATGTTTGCCCAGAGAGACTGGGACGAGCCCCGGCCACTCTGGAGCCAAGGAGGTGCCCTAACATAAAAAGGGCTCGACCCGGAAGGTCGGAGATAAGGCCGGAGGAAATCAGGAGCAACCCAACGCCATTGATGCTGCCCCCCCCCCAACTGGGAAATATTGTTAATGGAAGCTGCAGAAAAATGAAGACAGGAGACAACTCCCAGGAAAACCTGACCGGACCAGAGGAAGGAGAGTGCCGAAGACCGAGTTCAGTTAAAATCAACCCGGTCTCACTAAGAGAAGAAGTTCCAGCAGAACCGGAATCATACTCGAAGGAGGCCGGAGAAACCCAGACTTTAGAAATTCCATCAACTCCAGAAATCCTATCAGCTTTAGTACGGCACAATTCGTGACCGGCCCAGACCACTAGGAAGCCGGAACGGTACGGAGATGGGGTATGCTACTCCACAGCGTTGTTGGAAAGCGGTCCAGAGGTTGGACAGGAAGGCAGTAAAAGGGTCCTCACGGACTCGACAAAAGGTGTTTTTTTTAAACACACATTTTCTCTGGACAACATTAAAGCGTTTGAGAAAATGGACAGCAAAGGTAACACCTTGCTACAAGATTTATTGACTTCGGCCACAACTATCTGGAAAGAAGCTGAGGAAGCACTGGGTGCACCGAAGCCGTTAGGTATGGCAGCACCAAAGAGAGATCAGAAGTGGGAGGAGGTAACTGCCGAAGCCAGTACGAGCTGCCGCGGAGGTGCTGTCTTTGAAGCAGATGACGAGGACCTGGACAAAACTCTGACAGGAAAGGAGGTGTGCCGAATGGCTACCATAAGCTCTCTCCCAAGGTTTAGGTTAGAGACTGTGGTCACCAACGGAGGAGAGTGTTGTGAAATGTGATCCACTAAGAGCTGAGCCCAGGCCCATATTCCCTGAGGCGGCTGGCCGACTGAGCCGCCCTAACTCTTGAGGAACTTTTCCTAACTAAGTACAGTCAAACTCGGATAAAATGTAACATTTCATCTTAAACACAGGGTTAACTCGAACGGATTTGTTTGGTCTGTTCACACGCAATGATAAGTTGTTTCAGATAATTCAACCTCAACATCATTTATTCAAAAAGTTATTTGCCCAACACTTGTATCGCTGTAGAATATCACTTTATTCCAAGCCATAGAGACAAACATCAACTTTTAGTAATTCTTAGGTGTCATTATTATTATTATTATCTTTATGATCATCATCGGTGGCAAAATATTCTTGTTAATGATTTTTATAAAGGTTTGCAAAATATCAAGTTTTTCCAAACATTCGATTGGCCATGTCCCATCGAAAGCGTGAAAACCTCTGTATAAAATTAAAATAAAATCGGCAAAATTGATCTTTGTTAAAACGTTCAAAAGAAAAAGATGTATTTTTCTGAACGTTTTAACCGCAGTCAAGTTTTGCCTATTTTAATTTTAAAAAATCTTGTCATACGCATCATCTAAAGCAAAACAAATCTAAAAAAAATAGAAAAATGTTGATACTTTCCAATAAAATTTTTTAAAACTTCACATGTGAGGCCTGGCTAAGGCGCTACATAAGAGAAACCTGTTAAGGGCTTATACCGCCCCTCCACACTACCAGGTGTTCATAACTAGTCGCCTAACGTTGGCCACCCAACTTGCAACCAGTGGATACAGGCCTGGCTGAGCCGAAGGCTGAGCTAAGTCGAGCCTGCATGGCTGTGCTCAGTCAGGCAGAATAATGAAGTGAGATTTAAGCCATTCAGAGCCAAGCCGAGCTAAGTAGAGCCAAGCCAAGCCGAGCTGAGTAGAGCCAAACCAAAGCTGAGCTGGCTCAAGTCCAGCCAAGCAGACCGAGAGGCGAGGCCTACCCGCTATATAGGCCTGAACTTTTGTGCTAGAGAGCAGAGCTGTTCTGGGCCTGTTCATTGCCTGTTACTTGAGCATTATTGTACAACTTATGAACTAAACAGAAAACATATGTATAAACTCATGCACCGAGTCTTTTACTAGTGGAAGAAAGTGAAGGTCGCACAAAACCTTTATAATATGAGATGCATTCACTTGACCAAACATATTGAAATACACAAAGATACCCATAAGATACACTCTTTCCTAATATGTTCTGGTTACACACAATCAAAATATATAGCTGTCGGCTTGTTTAGATAATTGCTGTGATCGCAGTTAGCAACTTTTTTAAGCAATGCATTGCATTGTCAAGTAGAGTGAAGGTTGTGACTTCTTTGCTGGTTTCTAGAGCACAGTTATTAAAGTTTTTGTAGGATCTTTGTATTTTAGCGAGGATCATTAAAGGTTTGTGATATCGTTAACTTTTTTGTTGTTATGTTATTTGCATTACGAAATAATTTCTAAAAAACATTTATGCCCTAGCAGAGTAAACAAAGTCAATTTGTTTTCATTACATAAATCAATTAATAAAAGTACGCTTTGAATAAATTTAATTTTTCAATAAATTGTGGAAAAGGTTCTTTGGCTATTTCCTACTTACATGCACTAGTTTTGTTCATATATCTTCAAAAAAAGAAAATATATTAGTCCATACGGTAGGCCCTCTTGCAACATAAATCATTTGTTCCAGGAACTTTTACATTATAAGGATTATACGACATTCAAACATTACAATACATGTAAATTGTCTAATCCATTCCAAGATCTTTTCAAACTCACCCCTTTGGCCAAACCAAAAAGCCAAATACACTCAACCTTTTAATTTTTAGTCTGTCCCTAGATTTTCTCTTTTGCTAATTAACTGTGCATGAATTATGCACGAATTGCGCACTGCAAGAAGCTCTCAGAAAAATTGGTTCTTGTATTTGTAACAGTAATGTTTTACTACATTTATATATAATTTTCCTTATACTTGTTTTTACTCTAAAACTAAATAATCACTCAATATGGTGAACCTGTGCAATGATTGACATCCAAATGTTGGTTTTCAATTGGTTAGTTTTGCAGTTATTTTGTGTGTCGTACAAGACTGGCTGGTATTATTTTATTTATGAGCAATTCATTGTTCATTTTGATGTTTTGACTGTAAAAAACAGCAAAAAATAGTTTTGTTGCATAATAGTTGCTTTACATCATAGACTTGGCAGCTAGAGCATTGCATTCTAAAAAAGGATAATCAAATTGCTTCTCATGGGTGATCAAATTCTGATAGAGAAAGTCTAGCTTTATCACTCAGCATAAACTGACTAGGCAAGTTTGAGTACAGGTTGCTGCCGTGCCACTCGGTATCACACCACATATTTGCTAGTGTGTATGAGTCTTAAGGTTCCTCCTCAAGAAGATCTGTTTGATTTCTAGTTATTTATTAGACTTTGTTTATTAACTTTTATAAAAAGTTTCTTAGGCAGTTCTAATGAAACTCTAAAATAAATGCAGGTTAATAAATGTTTTGAGAATTCTTGCTATTTACATGTAGGTTGCACACAGATTGGTTGTCTTGCACAACTCTTTTACTCTGATTGGCCAGAGCCACTTCTTTTGTCAACTCTTATGTACTACTATTATAACTCTCGAAGGTTTTATCCTTCACATCAGATAATACGTGGTACTTGTTGTTTACTTAAGTTGGCACCTGTTTCCTCTCATCACTCTATCACGTTTACCATTTATCTTGTAATTCTCCACCTTTTCTTTAAAAGATAATTGTCAAGAGAGTTGCTGGTTTGTGAGTTGTTGGGTTTTGATTAACTAAAAATGCAGTCTTCGAAATAACTAACTATGAATTTTAACTGAAATGGTTTCCTTGAAAGGTCATACAAAACCTTAATAGTTTTACATGCACAAATTTTGATATTTTAGAGTGCTGCACTTCTTGTCTGACTATTGAAGAGCTCTCATATCAAAAATAACTAAATGTATTAGCATCTGTTAACAGGTTATAGTTTTTCTTACTCAATTCCTTTGTTTAGGTTAGAAAATAATAATTTATAATATGTTACTTTTCATATTCATGTAATTGGTCCCAGCATTCTCATGACTCTACTACCAAGGTATTTGACTCTCCTTCACTGCATGTCAGCTGCACCAACCATAGCTGCTAAGGAAGAGACACTGATAGGTATAAATAGTTTTATTTTTTTTGGTCATTAAAGTCTGCATTAACATATCTCTCAGCATTACTTTTTACAACTGTAACTAAATAGGATTATCAACTCCCTATTTTTACTCAAGCTTCTGTGAAAACACCTTTTACGTTATTTAAGACCTTTTATATATTTAAGGCTTGTTTTTATTCTATAAAAATCTCAAAGTTTGCGTGTTTGTGTGTGTGTCCAGCTACAGCTATTAATTTTTAGGAATGAAATACCTGTTTCATGCTGAATTTAATATCTGAACTTACTGTTTGTTAGGCAAATATTTACTAAATGAACTACATGAAATGCGTTAAATTCTGAGGTGATATATGTTGCTATGTGAATGGCAATACTCAAACCGCTCTGCATGTCGCAACATCATTTCATGCTTGCTCTCACAGCTTTTATTAGTAAGTACTCAAAGTACTAGCTTATTCAAACTAGACACTGACAGTGTGCCAGGTTAATGGCAAGGGGCAAGCAACTACATGACTTGAAACTGTTTATAAGCAAAATTGTAATACCCACGCAACGCCAGGTAGTCTGCTAGTAAATCTATAAGATTAGGAGGAAATATCTAAACTTGAATCTACATTACAATTTTATTGCATGTAGTTTTCTCATAATGCACTAAAGTGAGCAATTATAAAAGCACTTGGTATTAAACAAATATGCATACTCGTTTACATAATAAACTGAATTTAAATTTTTGTTTATATATATTTATATTATTTTTATATTTACATAACAAAATTAATGTGGATTTGAATGTTTATTTCTGCCAAGTAAACAAGTCAGAAAATGGTTAGAAAATTGAAGTCCAACATATTCGAACTACCCTAGGACACTTATGTATTCGCCTCATCTAACTTTCGCGTTTTCGCGGCGTCATCCTTTAGCAAAAATTTCATGTGCGAAACTAAACTATCATAAAGAACGAGCAAAATGCGACATTAAATACCCCAGGACACTTATATTTTGCTAGTATTTAGTTTCGTGAGTAGCATACAGAGAAAGATTTTACTGCGACTTAATTTCGCAGCTCTGATGAGTGCGAAAATATAGCGATGTAAAAATCAATGCCGTGGAACAAACATAATTAGATTCCCCAGGTTCGGTTCACCGCAGGCCTGTATTCACTGGTTGCAAGTTGGGGCAGCTAATGTTAGGCGACTAGTTATGAACACCTGGGGGCGTTGAAGGAGGCGGTGTAAGCCCCCAACAGGTTTTTCTTATGTAGGGCCTTAGCAGGCCTCTCTTGTGAAGTTTTAAAAAATTTTATCGGAAAGTATCAACATTTTTCTACCTATAGAGATTTGTTTTGTTTTAGCTGATGTGACTAACAAGACGTTTTTAAATTCAAACAGGCAAAACTTGACCGCTGTTTAAACGCTCAGAAAAAACATATTTTTCTTTTGAGCGTTTTAACAAAGATCAATTTTGCCGATTTTATTTTAAATTTTTACGGAGGTTTCCACGCTTTCGATGGGACATGGCCAAGCGGATGTTTGGTTCAACTGAATATTTTGCAAACATTTATAAAGGTTGTTAGCAAGAATATTTTGCCACTGATGATGATAATAATGATGCCTAAGAACTACTAAAAGTTGATGTTTGTCTCTATGGCTTCGAATAAAGTAATATTCTACAGCGATAAAAACCGTCTCCATAGCCGTTGGGCAAATAAATTTTTGAATAAATGATGTTGAGGTCGAGTTATCTGAAGCAATTTATTATTGCGTGGGCACGGACCAAACAAATCCGTTCGAGTTAACCTTGTGTTTGAGATGAAATGTTACATTTTAACCGATGGCGAGTTATTCGAATTTGACTGTACTTAGCCGCGGAAAGTTCTTCAAAAGTTGGGACGGCTCAGTCGGCCAGCCGCCCCAGGAAATACGGGCCTTGTTCACCGATAAAAAAAGAATTTCAATTTGGGACTAGTTTGTAATCGTGAACCGCAAGTAAAATAGTGTGGGCAAGGTCAATAATGCAATTTGATTGCTTGCTGCCATTTATTTCTTGGAGTATCAATGAACAAAGCTATTTAATTTCGCGTTTTCGCTTGTTTGTTATGATAGTTTAGTTTCGCACATGAAATTTTCGTGAGAGGATGACTCCGCAAAAACGCAAAGGTTTTATGAGGCAAATACATAAGTGTCCTAGGGTAGCTTTGTTCATTGATAGTCCAAGAAACAAATGGCAGCAAGCGATCAAATTGCATTATTGACCTCGTCCACACCATTCTACCGGCGGTAGTCTCGTCAGTCACATCACCTAAAACAAAACAGATCTCAAAAAATAGAAAGATGTTGATACTTTCCGATAAAAAATTTTTTAAACTTCACACGAGAGGCCCGGCTGAGGCCCTACATAAAAAAAAACCTGTTGGGGGCTTACACCATGCACCCCCCTGAACACCCCTAGGTGTTCACAACTAGTCGCCTAACATAAGCCGCCCCAACTTGCAACCAGTGAATATAGGCCTGCAGTGAACTGAATCTGCGGAATCTAATTATGTTTGTTTCACTGCATCTATTTTCAAATCACTATATTTCCGCACTCATCAGAGCTGCGAAGTTAAGATGCAGTGAACTTTTACTCTGTATGCTACTCACGGAACTAAATACTAGCAAAATATAACTATCCTAGGGTAGTAATTTCTCTACAGTCTATCATTTGCCCATGCTTATCATCAAGCACATGCCGCAACCTGTCAGACACTTGGTTAACGTGAAAACTTTGCTGTTAACTATTATTTCACATTAGCACAGCATAAGTATTTTATAGTTTGTGTAGATAAATATTTTGCTGAACGTGGCCCAGTTTGATTGATAGGTGCTGCAACATTTGTATCAACGCAATTCACATCAATGTGTGATGGATTGATGTAACACCACAGATATGTTTTTATCAATAGTATAATGACTGTTGTCTAACTCTACTACTTTTCTGGAAGATTCGTATACTAAACAGAATTATTGTAACATGAGAATATTAATTAGGGTTTTGCAAGAACCAGAACATGTAAAGATAGTGCAGAAAAATTTCCCAAAATTGTGATGTTAGCTTATAAAGCCTAGACCTTGATTTGGTTGTGAACACATAAAACTCAGCCCAAATGGTTGGTTTGTAATAACGCTTGATGTTCAAGTATAGCCTATATCTGTCTTTAAGAGAAATATACCCTTATTTTTTTTAGTATACCCTACATATAACTTGAAGGGAGGTGTCATCCGACTATCACTTGGTATATTCAAAAAAGAAGGTTTGGTCTGATTATCACCTATCAGATCCTACATATGGTTTCAAAAAAAGCTGCTGTCTGACTTTTGCCTAGTATTTCTATGGTTTTAGGAAAATTATGATTTTATCTCCAAGTGTTTTTCATGTAATGTTTAGAGGGAAGTGTATTCTTACTATTTTTTGCTATATTATACATATGATTTAAAAAGAGAAGTTACCTAATTGATTCCTAGTATTTCTAGAGCTTTATGGCAAAAATAGCCTCTTCACCATTACCTCAGCATGGCTGACCACAAACAGCAACTATCACAAGCTTATTAATAGATTAATGATTAGGATAAAAAGGTCACAACCTTCTTAAAAGCACATATAGAACATATTGGGTTATAGACAGACCAGACCTCCTTTAAAACCATATGTAAGTTATACTAGGTTATATTTAGACCACAGCTTTTTTAAAATCATATTTATAATATACCAGACAATAGTCAGCCTACAGCTTCTTTTAAACAGTATATCAAATATACTTTGCAATAACAAGGTAATATATTTCTAAATATACCCTGAAAAATGCCAAAAGAGCAAATATTGACTCGCTTTCAAATTCTAGAGTTTTCAGGCATGTCTACAATTACCGTGTATTACTCTTACGGGTCAGCTTTTTAATTATTCAAAATATGTGTCAGATTGATTGACTATGATTCAATTTGTCTTATGTGTCGTAGTTACAAATAATTTTTCAGAGACTGCACTTTAGCTCTGTTTACTAGGTTCAACCACTTTGAGTAAAGCTCCCAGGCTACTGTCTAATTCTTTCAGAACCTTTCTACCTGATTTACTCTTTTTATGACACTACCTCTCAACTGGGTCATCAACATGTCAAGGTGAGTAGGAATAATTGACTCGACTGATGCTCTGATAACTTTAGTTACACACCGAAATAAGTCTCCTATGTATTAATTAACAAACCTATGATGTAAAATATATGAAGTTTTATTTGTAGTTGCTCAAATAACTGTTTTCATATAACTAATAACTATTATGATGTAGTATGAACTCTCATTTCTATTGCATTGATGTTTACTCTCATTTAGGTCAGTTTTGTGAGGCCCCTGTGTAAGTTTACTAAAGTTGTTGTTTTCTGAGATCTGGTATTAGAAGCACCCAGAGCAAACTATATGGCAGAGACAGTAGTTTATTTTGATTACTATATAACATGGTAAATGATAAAAAGCAGCATTAAAAGAAGTTGCCTGCACTCATCTAATTTGGCAGATAATTTTCAATTATTGAAAATGGTAACTGAATCAATTGAGCTGATACTCAGATCTCTGATTTTTGTAGAGAAAGAAGAAAATACTGAGTACCTAATGGATGTGTTATTTTACATGGAATGGTTAGCTAGAGCTTACAAAGAGAGAGCAGAGCAGTCTGGTAATTGGAGACACTATCTACAAGTGAGTGTACAATAGTTCATATCAACTAGTGAAAGACAAAACTTACACAAGGTGAATAAGTATAGTGGGATAGTGAATCGTAAAATAGAAAATTGCAACACAATTTCATGGTTATTTTTTAAAGGAGTGTTTATTCACACAGCAAAGTTAGTATCAGTTAAATGTTGTAAAACAACGGTAAAATAAAGTAATATCAATAAACAAAGATAAATATAATAAAATTAATATGATATGCAACTAATTAGGTTGATAGTGATTTGAGTAACTTTGCTGAAAACAGAAATCAGGTTGAGTTGTACTGTAGACTATGAAACACAGAAATCTTATTATTTTGCTGTTAATTATTTACAATCTCTAGGCTCATGGGCTAGCTAACTTCTGCCTTGCTCAAGACTTAACTCCAGCAAGACGTAGACTTGTATATGAAATAGAAACAAGCTGGTACAAAGGAAACCATCCTCTCAGCTATGATCAGCATCAACAGTTAATCAATGAGCACAAACGACTTCTGACAAGCTACAGAGAAGAAACTAGAGAGAACTTTGCTGATTTAGACAGTTTAGTTGAGACTTTAAGCAATGGTGAGCTATTCAGTGAAAGAAGTTTGAAAAATGCTGAAGAATCCTGTCATAAATTGTTTCAAGCAAGTAGAACGTGTACTGATGGGCTTATCAAGGTGTCAAAAATAATTATCCAAGACAGTGTTGCAATGCTAAAACAAAAAGGGGACTATCCCCCTTGCCAATTTGCTGTGATAGGGCTAGGATCAATTGCCAAAGGAGAAGCAACTCCTTACTCTGATTTAGAATACGCCATTATCGTGGAAAAAACATCAGACTACTTTGAAAAATTAGCTGTTGACACTTACTTCAGGATAGGGAATCTGGGAGAGAGTCCGCTCAAAGGATTTGATATCGAGGAATTCAAAGGCAATGAACATTTTGATAATCAAAAGAAGCAATTTACAACTGGTTACAGAATAGATGGAATAACTAAAAACTCTGGAAATATTCCGACGGGTAATGGCAGAAAAGGAGGGCATGCTCTGATCCTCACAGTTGACAGCTTGATTGATCTTTACCAAAAAGAAGCTGAGGCAGAATTAGATGAACTTGCAGACAAATCAGACATGTTCTCTTCTACTGTAGTCATTTTATCTAATGGAGAAACTTCTGATAGTAGCCAGCTTTTTGATCAGTTTATTACAGCAAGAAAACAATATGAAAATTCTGTGTTAAATGAAAAAAAAGCTGTTCAACAAAAACGCCTCAATTCATTTCGAATGGATATGGAAAGGTTTTCATTTGTGCCGGACTTCGTCAAGTTTCAACCCCCAAATAATCTGAATGTCAGAGTAAAAGAGAAGATTTTCCGTTACCCAACTCTACTAGCAAATAACATGAAGATGTGTCTAGGATTAAAGTCTAAACACTCATTGGAGGTATGGACAGAAATGCATCAGCTTGGCATCTTGTCAACAGAGAATCAAAAGTACCTAAATATTCTTCTAGCAACTGCCATTTACATACGAACTTCTGCTTATCTCAAGTCAAACTCTCAGACGAATGATGTGCAAGTTGACAAGTACCATAAAGGAAGGCAAGACACAGTCTACACTGTTCCCACACACTTGTTTGTACCTATGGGCTACTTACTTGTACAAATCAAACAATTTGTTAGCGCAACAATGCTTCAAGTAACGACACTCGCTGACCTACATTTACTACCAGAGAAAATAACAGTTTCTCTTGAGAATCATTGGTTGCTAGCTGAAGTACTTTACTTTACTGGAGAGTACGAATCAGCTAAAGAGGCAGTTGGTAAATCTATAGACCAACCGCTCGACAGTGACAGTGATGATGGGTGGTTGGAGATAATCAGTCAAGCCACGCTACAAACAAGCGACTCACTCGACTGCAAAGACAATCAACAAAAACGAGCTGAACTTTGTGCCTACCTCCTATACTACACGAGAGAGTATAATTCAGCACTTCGTTTCTTCAATTATTTCATCTTCACACAAGAAAGGCAGCATGCTCTTTGGAAGCTGTTGGCAGCTCACTGCAGTAAAGAAATAAGAGACTACATAAAAGCTCAAGAACTAATTAAAGATGTGAGTGTTTATGTGTTGTTATAAATTTCAAAAGTTTTTAAACATTTATAATGTTTAGAAATATTAGCGTTTTATAATCAACTTTTGAAAAGTTACATCATGCTTTCGGTCTTCTGAAAAATATTTTCATTTCATAACATTTTACAACTGAGTGTTTGCTCACTTTAAATTCCTGTTTTTATAATTCTGTTTCTAGAAAGTTTTGAGTTTTTTTCTCTTTTGCTGATGAAAGAGATTTGTCTCATGAAGATTGATCAATTGAAAGGTTCCGTAAAAGTAGTGGTGATAGCACAAAGCATTAAATATGGCTTAAAAATTTGTTGATGTGTAACAACATGATTGCATTAATAAATGATAAGTTAAAAAGCGAAGGAATGAAATCAGAAACATAGTCCTGCGACGAAGTCGCATGTGAAAACCTATGAAGATTTCATGGCTGTGTATAATTTGTGTAGTTAATCTTCTTCAACACAGACTATCAACAACTTATGTTAGTCTTTGGATGACCTTAAACAACACTGATAGTAACTCGTGTTGACTTTTCCTCCGTTTTGATACACCTTTAAAGCATGATCAAAATAATCGAAAATCATCAAAATAAATTCAAACTTAGCCAAAACATAAGTATCAACAGTAAGTCAATATATGATGTTACAAATGTGAAATTCTTAGGAGTAGTTATTGACCACTCTTTAAACTGGTCTTCTCACATTGATTATTTGAGAAGTCAACTGCAAAAAGATTTGGGCAAAAAGAATTTTCAAAGCCTCAGAAATTTTTCTAATATATTGATATTGATATACTGATATTTTAATATTGCTTTATAACAGTTCAATAAACAGTAAACTAATTTATTGTTTAGAAGCATTTAGCAATGCTGCAGAGTGTCATTTGAATAAATTATTCCTTATTCAAAAGCGTCTAATGCGGATAATCTTTCATAAAAAATTCAAAGATCACACAGTTGATATTCTAGCTCATTCATCATTCTACTCTGACACTCATGTTCAACAAAACTCTTATGCTACTCGCTATTTTTCTTATGCCTTACCTTACTCTATGTTTACATCTACAGCTGGACATCAACAGGTAACTTACCAGTTGTCCAGTGTTTGGAGACTAGAGAACTTACCAGTTGTCCAGTGTCCAGTGAATTACCAATATCGATCGGGTACATTGAAAATTCTAAAGGTTTTAGGATTGCTTTAAAGAGGCATCTACTTGAGTCATTGGGATGGCTTTAGGTCTTATATGTAAACATTATTTTATTAAGAAAAATGTCAACTCGGGCCCTGCACCTTGATTAGACCTGCTATACTGTGCACGTGGGCCTTCATCACTCCCTACTGTATTGCGATTGCTCATTCATATATGTATATATTTATTTAGTTTATTTCTCTGTGTGCATATGTTTTCATGATAAAAATAAACTCAAATCAAATCAAAATGATAAACAATTTGAAAAACTCGAATACTCCTCTCAGAGCTGTTTTCGTTTGTTTGTTATTCTCTGGCTACCTCTCCTCGCTGCATTCTTTTTTGTCTACATTGAGGGTAAACAATTAAAAACATATACTCACAATTACGTGTTTTTTATTTTAGCTTTTTAGCTACAGCGTGTCACATTAATGACAAGCAACATTGTTTATTTTGTGCAGAATGAAATCTTTGAAGCCACTTGATGTTTCATTATCAAAATTGGTATTTAGCAAATCTAAGCCAATGGGCATTTTTACAAAAAAAGGCCTTTCACCAGACCATACAGTTATTAAAATCATTTCAAAACTGGAAATATGATAAATACAACTGGTTGACTCAGTACTTTTAATATCAAGACGCATGTCGATTGCAAAGAAAGTCAGTTTCGACTTTGTGCGTAAGATGTTGTAAATATTTTATCTCAATGGGCCTTTATATCATCATTTAGTAGTAAAAGGAGCGATTAATTATCTGCTGATTTAGATGGTGAATGTGACTTCGTTGTAACTCATGTTTCTATAACAAGCTGAACGAAGAGAGATAATTGAATCGCCGTCACAGAAACCATGGTTAAGTCGCAAATCATGAAGTTGAGCTAACCGACTTTGAAGTTGCACTAACTAAAATAATATTGGTAATCATTTTTGTAACACGTGCATCTGGTCCAATCAAAAAGTGAGCTTTCTGAATTTGAAGTAAGTTTAGCCAATAGAAGAAGTCTTTAACCCTCGGAAAAACCCCTAAAATCATTGCTAGGCTAAACAGAAAGTACTGAAAAATGGCGTCCGATAAATATAATCGTTTCTTTTTTGCCGATTTAAAGATAACTTTGACATTTTGGACACTTATAATGAGTACTTTGATGTTCCAACTGATTTCAAAAGTAGTGAAAGTAAAGTGAATTACGATGATATTTTCTTAACGATTCTTACAAGATTATTACAATATTTAATTGTAAGAATAATTGTTTGATTTTATAAGATTATTATCAGATTTAATTATCGGAATAATTATTCGAATTTACAAGATCAAAGTATATAGTGACCAATGGTGCGCAAAATGTTGCTGTTGCTATTTTTTCTAAATATTTTGTTGATGATTTGGCTGTGCCCAATATAGGAATACTCAGGATATATACCTGCTAGTCGAGCGTTGACGCCCTTCTAGTAAGCCTCCAGGTTGACGAATCACTCCATATTCTGATCCCTGTCCTCTCATGCGCATCCAATTAGTTTGACCAATCAGACACCTCTTACACCTCCCATCCAAGTTCCTTCTGTCAGAGGTGCACCCACACCCTAACTAAAATACATTCACACGCGAACAGCAGTATCATGTGCATGTTTTTTTGTTGTTGCGATGGTTAGATAAAATTAATGGTGGAGCATGTTAGTCATATACCGTATACCAGGTATACAGTTCTATGAAAAGTGAGTAAGATATTTGATTTTTTGTTAGCTTTAACATATCATTAACGACAATTCACCCTTAAATGATTTGTAGGGTTGACCCGCTTTATCTCTTTAATCCAATCCTTTGATATTTGTCTCCTAGGATGAAGCCCATCCCTCAAAAATAGTTTCTGAATGCATAAGAGTGATGTCTCCTAGTAAAAATTATCTTATGTAGGTATTGCGTAGCCCAATTATTTTGCATGTTAAAGTTAACTATTAATTGGTTTTCAATAACGACTAGGCTTCTGAGGAGTTCGGTATTATTTTTTTGCTTGATAGCAGAACTCCTGTTGTACCTATTGAGGCAAGCCGGGTAGATTTTACAGAGCACTATGTTAATATTATTAGCCCTGAGTGCCCCTAACCATGGGCGTAGTATAGATTTAGGTGTACATACGGCCGGTCAATCAGTATACATTCCCTTTCATGGGTCATCCTAGTGAATCTCACTGGACCTATGTGCAAGTATGTGAGCGAATCCCTGAAAGTATTTACATTATTAAATATGTGTTCAAGCAGATCTATCCAATCGGCTCCTGGTATGGGAATGGTTCTCCAAGAAGAGTCATTCAACCCCATTACAATGGAATTGCCCAGCACTAACTTCTTCATTCCTGGGATAAATAATATCTAGAGTCAACTCTGTAGATATAATGAATGTGCAACTATAGGTTTAATCTAGTGGGTCTTTTTAACTGCCTACCATAGCGGCTCCTCTTAACAGGAGATTTAGGTGAGAGATTCTCAGGAGATTTCGATGGTCCGGTCTCACTGATGGGTTGCTCTATGGATCTATGTAGTCTTTGTTCAACTGGATTCCTAGACAAGGAGCTAGGGGTTTGGATCCCGCCAGGGAGCCCATCACCAAAGGGTCCAGGGAAAAAAGGTTCTTTGCCTAGATGTGGGTTGACAGGCAAATCTTTAGAAAAGACATATCCTGTGTCCTCATACCTAACAGTACTTTGTGAGTCATTGGAACTTGGAAGAGAAGAGTTGGCGGAAATCTTCGCAGGTGACCTCGATACTAATGCCCTGTTTCTGCAAAGCAAATTTCTTGATGCTCCAAGAGCTACAACCTGCCGACCTTTAGTCCCCATCACCATAGCCTGTTTGGGGCTGTGCCTGGGTCTCGAATTTCTACCGGCTGCTGTATCGCAAGAGAGCTTCTATATCTTGCTGCATGTCTGCTATTATACCACATAGCTTGTTTTTGTCTCTGATTGTTTTCAAATTTTTTGAGTCTGTTGACATCTATCTTATGGTCTGATAGAACACCCATAGAGTTCATAGACCTGCTGTAAAAATTGTTAGAGTGAATAGCCATTAGCCAGCAGAGTATCTTTATACATGCACAGGGCTGCCTTCCAGTCAATATTCTTATTCATTAGACCCTTCACTGTATGAACAGCTCTCTCGGCCTCCCCATTGCTTTGGGGATTCTTTGGAGAACTGGTTATATGCTGCACATCCCATTTCCTGAGCTGCTCTACAAAACCTTTCCGACATAAACTGAGGACTGTTGTCCGTCACTACTGTGTTTGACACCCATGTGTACAAAACATGTATTTCACCTTACCGCAAACTACCTGAGCTTCATTTGAGTCATCCAATTCATCTACTGCAATGAAGTGACTATAATAGTCGATTGTGATAAGGTAAGACTTTTGCTGCATTTCAAAAAAGTCTATCGCCAATCTCCACCAAGGTCGCTCAGGAAAAGGGGTAGACATTAGTAGTTCCCTTGCTTTTTGACGGAATTTTTTGCATAATTCACACTTTGCTACCATTTCCTTGATCTCTCGGGTCATTCCAGGCCACCATACTATGTCTGATGCTCTTCCGATGCACTTAGATTCTCCTTGATGGCCTTCATGTACATCTTTTAGTATATTGTTGCTTTTCAATTCAGGAATGAAAACTCGGTTCATGAAGAATATGATCCCATCAACTTGTGTCAAGAATTCTCTAAATGTATACACGTTCTTTACCACATCGGGTATCTGCTTACTGTTTGGCCAACCCTCATCGGTGAATTTTAACAAAAATCTTCCTGCGTCATCTGCTATCAGAGCCGCTTTGAACCTAGCCAGCCTGCCTGAAGCTATTGGTAGTTCGTCCAAACTCTCGTTAGCTCATGACTCTCCAGTCCCTATCATGGAATTTACCTCTAGCGACGTCAATCTAGATAATGCGTCAGCCAAGACGAGCTTACGCACGGGCGTATAAAAAACTTTATATGAATACGTCATCATCCTCAAGCAAAATCTTTGGACTCTAATTGGCAACTTCGCCAATTCTTTAGTACCTCAAATAGCTACGAGTGGCTTGTGATCTGTTTTTATCAAAATGTCTTTCCCCAAGATATAATAGGAAAATTTATCTCAGGTCCAACAAATTGCCAGCGTCTCCTTCTCAATCTGAGCATTTTTTCTTTTGGTGGAAGCCAAAGAACGAGAAGCGTATGCCACTTGTAGCCAGTCACCATCAACATTTTGCATTAGTGCTGCACCCAAGCTAAAAGAAGAGGGGTCTGCACTAATCAGTGTGTCGGCTGTGACTGAAAAAGGTGTGAGAATGGGAGTCTTTGCCAGCAGTTCTTTCAAGTGTCTGAACTGCTCAATCTGCTCAGGACTCCATATCCATTCACAGTCATTTCCGAGAAGCCTACGTAGATGTCCTGTTGACTCTGCTAGCCGAGGGGAGAACTTTCCTAAATAGTTGACTATCCCAAAGATAAGTCGTAGCTCCTTTTGAGTGGAAGAAGTCAGGAATTTTAGAATGGCTCTAGTCTTTTCCGGATCTGCTCGAATCTCCCTACCATCTATCACTTGACCTAAGATCTTAGTCTCCCGCACGACAAACTTGCACTTATCTCTATTTAGTGTGATTCCAGCTGTTTTTAACCGAGCCAAAACACGATGGAGACGTTTTTCGTGTTGCTTATTGGTGGCTCCGTGCATGAGTATGTCATCCATGTGACACACTACGCCTTTCAAGTCAACCAAGACTTTTTGCATTTCCCTCTGGAATATTTCCGGTTTGCTGCTAATGCTAAAGGGCAATCGCTTAAAGAAGTATCTCCCAAAGGGAGTTATGAAGGGGGTAAGTTCTTGGGAAGCAGACTGAAGCTTCAACTGCCAAAACCCTGAATTAGCATCTAACTTACTAAACAGCTTACAAACTCTCAACTCACTTAACGTTTTTTCTGCTGTTGGCAAGAGGTGATGCTCTCTTTTTATAGACTTATTAAGATTTGTAAAGTCTATACACACCCGTAATTTCCCATTTTTTTGAGAACTACTATGCACGGTGCACACCATTGAATAGTTTTTCAATACGCTCGATTACTTCTAGCTGTTCCATTCTATTGAGTTCGTTTTGCAGCATATCCTTTCTCGCAGCCGCTACTCTCTTAGGAACAGTTTGAATAAATGGTGTACAATTATTTTCTAGGGTTATTTTCACCTGAGCATCCATTGTTCCCAAACCTTTAAACAATTCCGTTTAGCTTGCAAGCCAATGTATATATGTTTCTACACTATAAGTGAAATTAATAAAACCTAATTTAGAAATAGCTGGCCTTCTCAACAGTTGTGTCACCAAATTCTTAACAAAATAAGCTGTTTTGCGGACTTTCACCTCCGACGAGGACAATGTTACCTCCGTTTGGCCTGCAACAACCAATCTATGGTTTCCAGCGCCTCTGAGGATTTTGTTAGAGTAATTGACGTTTTCACTAAATTAGCCATAGACGCCAGCACAGCTGTAACTGCGGCTCTCGTGTCTAGTTTAATTTTCACCTGATGTGAATTAAGTTTGATTTTCGTGATCCATGCTTTTGGAGTTTCGCTGGTATTTTCAATCGTGAGTCCATCTAGTCATTCCGAGTCAGAGCTAAAATACAAACTCTCCAGCCCTTTGCACTCCTGCGTGAGCTCGCTAGTTATATTTATCTGCGATCCTTTTTTTGTTTTACATGCCTTAGCTCTAGCCCAGTGCCCTTTCTTTTTACGGATATAACAAGTCGCGTTGCGTGCAGGGCATCTCTCTCTTGGATGCGAGTCTCTGTTACAAAAGAAACACTTTTGTTTGACTTGTTGACCGTAAGTTCGCTTTTTGAATTTGTCACCAATTGCAGAATAAATTTTTACCGCATCGAAGTTATTGTCATGGGTTCCCCTAATAACTTTGCGGCTTGAGCGTGGTGGGATATGAAATGTTTAGCTTTTCGAATGCAAGTGGCTAAGTCTAACTCTTCGACATCGATAAGTTGTTCTCTGAGTTTGTTATCTGCCACTCCAACCACAATCCTGTCTCTCATCAAATGGTCACGCATGTTGCCGTAGTCACAGTTGTCTGCATGAGTATGAACTTCAGTGATAAATTGGTGAATTTTCATAGTTCCTTGTTTACGACTGTTGAATTTTACTCGTTCATAAATCATATTTCTATCAGGCTCAAAATGATTTTCAAACATGGCGATTACATTCACCAATGTTCTTGTTCTACCTTCTTCTGTTGCATGAAAATTTAATTGGTCATAAATAAGAACACTGTCCGATTCCATTAGCATTAGTAGGTTTGCAATTTTCTCTTCTTTTTCCATATCACCCTACTTTTTGGCTATTCTGAGGATATTAAATTGCCTTTTGAATGTTTTCCATGATACTGAAAGGTTTTCATCTTTGAAATTTAATTTTTTTACAAAGCGATCATCTTTACTTCCTTCCGCCATTATTTATATAGATAACTGGTTTCTAACAACTATTTACTTAGTTATTCAGTTCCTAGGATTCATCCAAATCCTCAACTTAACTCAAGAGTACCGAACTATGCAGATTATAGTTAGTATTCCTGGTAAGATTCAGCCAAACCTTTACTACTAGACTTGGAGGTAATTAACAATGCTAGCGTGGGTGTGCTTATTCTGACACCATATAGGAATACTCTGGATATATACCTATTAGTCGAGCGTTGACGTCCTTCTAGTAAGCCTCCAGGTTGACGAATCACTCCGTAGCCCGATCCCCTTCCTCTCATGCGCATCCGATTAGTCTGACCAATCAGACACCTCTTACACCCAATATCACGATATTGCCAAGCAGTTTTTAATATCTGCAAAATTAAGTAACAAGTAATATATTTTCTTATAAATATACAGCTTTTTCTATGTATGACAACCAGCTAAAATCTGTTTAATTTTGTAAAATCAGCATACTTTTTTGGATATAATACAGAAATCTAGATAAATATCACAACTAGGCACTCAAGTTAAAATGGGGCTTGAGGCTCAATTGACTGATGAACTAAAACCAATCGATTCTCTGGTATCTTTCATTTACTGCAGAATTTTATCGGTTTGGAGCATCCTACCAGTAAAAATTGAATTCAATCTAGTGTTCAGTGTCACCAGAGAGGAATGAATTGATTCAAACTCTATGTTCAATAAGCAAAACGACGCGAGTCATAATGCAACGATTTTTCCCTTTATAATTACGGCTTTGACAAAAAAACTATGACCAATATGATGTCCTAAGTAACACAAAAGGTTACTTGATTTGCGCCAAAGCTAAGACGTCAGTGCAGTCCCATGTTGCTACTAGCACATGTTTTTAAAAGACTTCTATAGCATAGGGTATATTTTTTCAATCAATACTGTATGCTATTAATGCACTAGCTTTCTGGTTTGTCTGCACACTGACAGGAAGCTTACTTATAAGCGTCGTAGCTTCTAGCAAAAATCGTTCCTTCTACCAAAAAGCCTTTATAAGGAATCACATTTGTAACTATACAAAAACAACAATCACATATTGCAGTGCTATCAGATCTTCCCAAACTTGTCACAATAAATTTAAGAAATTAAGCTATCATTTTGCTAAAAAACGAACGAGCCGAATCGTTTTTCCTTTACTCACCAACCAGCCTAAAATTGTGGTTTAATTTTTTTTAATTTCCAGCTTGAATGAAAGAAATATTGCAAACAGAGACTTAAACTTATTTCTGCTCGGGAAATTCTTCATCACTAGACTAATTATGTCTTTTGCTAATACATTTTTATAATAGATAACGTGCCGGCAATTTGGTCAAACTTAAAAAACGATAGCTTTTTTTTCAGCTAGTTTTACCAAACTACCAAAATATTAAACGTTGCTTTTGTTTTTTCAACTGCATAAATAATTACGCAGAACCTTTTGCTAATTCTATAAAATTTTAAATTGAAGTTATATGAAGAAAATCTGACTTCACAGCAAAAATAATCTATGTAAGGATGTATTAATTTCATCCAAACAAGCAATAAAGTTTTTAGTGAACTAGTTGATATTTACTATAATACAATCAGTAAATAAACTGAGCTAGCGTGTGTAGCTAAATTAGCAATTTTGGGTTATAAATATTTTAATATACTGTCATAAGTAAATTTTTTGTAACTATTGGTAAAGAATTAATTTTGTCTTAGAACAGCTAAAATTGCCATGAATTTGAACAAAATTATATAAAGCTTTCGTATCCGTGATACTATAATTTTTTGTATCTAATTACTAAATAATGTGGCCATGGTCAACATCACTACCCTGAAAGTTTAGTGTGTGAGTCACTGATCATCAGGTGTGTTGATAAGAAACTTGGTAGATATTAACACGCAGCTAATCTTAAACACCAAAAGACGGTTGAGCATTGCAGATGATAGAGTGTCAGTCTGATAATCTGAATGTTGTGGGTTCAAAACCAGCTTATAGCAATCGTTTATTTCAACCTGTGACCATTACTTTGACAGACAAACAGAAACATGAAGAGATATGGCCTTTTCACTGGAAATAATACCAAACAGTGTCGCCCACAGCAATATAACACGCTATTATCTTAATATATAAATAATAATATAATTCATCTAAATTGCTTAAGCTTAGTAACTTAGTAGAAGTATTTTTGGCACTCTACTTCATGGTAGTTAAAAATTGTTACATTTATAACATGCTATTTTATGATACATTTCTCTAAAACTAACAACATGCTCAAGTATACAATGGTCAATAATGAGTTTCTCAGTAGAAATATCGGATTTGTAAATGTCTCAGCCTGAGAAAGACATGGAGTCATCAGAAAGTAGGAACTTGTCCACAGAAACTGATGACAACAACAGAGACACATCGCAGACATACAAAAGCATTGGATCAGTGTACTTTGTTTTGAGTAAGTACGACGAGGCGCTTAAATATCAGAGAAAAGCTTTGAAGATGGACCAAGCCATGTACGGCGAAAATGTTCATTCAGACCTTGCTCTAGACTACAACAACATAGGTTTAGTATACTACTCACTAGGTGACTATGGACAAGCACTAGAATATCACACCAAGTCATTTGATATGCGTAGAGCTATATATGGTGCTGAGGCTAACCATACTGATATTGCTACTAGCTACAGCCACATAGGTTCAGTATACAAGTCACTAGGTGACTATGGACAGGCACTAGAATATCACAACAAGTCATTGGATATGCGTAAAGCTATATACGGTGCTGAGGCTAACCATACTGATATTGCTATTAGCTACAACAACATTGGCTTAGTTTACCACTCACTAGGTGATTATAGACAATCGCTAGAATATCTCCTCAAATCATTGGATATGCATCAAGCTATATATGGTGCTGAGACTAACCATACCGACATTGCTCAAGCATACGACAACATAGGTTCAGTATACTACTCACTTGGTGACTATGGACAATCACTAGAATATCACAACAAGTCATTGGATATGCATAAAGTCATATATAGTGCTGAGACTAACCATACTGATATTGCGAGGAACTACAACAACATTGGTTTAGTATACCACTCACTAGGTGACTATGGACAAGCACTAGAATATCACAACAAGTCATTGGATATGCATAAAGTCATATATAGTGCTGAGACTATTCATACTGATATTGCTGTAGACCACAACAACATTGGTTCAGTACACATATCACTATGTGACTATGGACAAGCCCTAGTATATTACACCAAGTCATTAGATATGCGTAAAGCTATTTATGGTGCTGAAACTAACCATACTGCTGTTGCTACTAGCTACAATAACCTAGGTTTAGTATATCACTCACTAGGTGACTATTTACAAGCACTAGATTATTACACCAAGTCATTGGATATGAGTAAAGCTATATATGGTGCTGAGACTAACCATACTGATATTGCTACTAACTACACCAAAATTGGTTCAGTATACAACTTACTAAGTGACTATGGACAAGCCTTAGAATATTACACCAAGTCATTGGATATGTCTAAAGCTATATATGGTGCCGGGGCTAATCATACTGATATTGCTACTAGCTACAGCCACATAGGTTCAGTATACAACTCACTAGGGGACCATGAGCAAGCGCTTGACTATTACACCAAGTCATTGGATATACTTCACACAGTATACCATGAAAAACTAAATCACCCTGACATACAGAGCTTGCAGACCTTAATCTTTAGCTGCAAGAAAATTTCTTATTAGTAGCTCTTTAATGAGTAATCCTTTTGGTCAAAAGAGGTAGTCAAAACCTTTACCACCACTGCAAGTGCACATGTTCTTTCTTTTTGATTTTATGTTTAGGGTATAATGTTTACCATTGGGCATTCAGTTTTCTTTATGTATAGCAACAACCTATTAACTACACTAGAAATAGGAATGCAAAACCATGGTGTCATAAATAAACAGCCACATTCTGTGTTACACAACGTCATCGCTTTGTTCACTTTCGCTGTCACCTAGTCAGGCAAGTGAGTCATCATTGTTTACATTGAAAGAATCAAGAGACATTTTTGTTGCTACACATAATTTTACATAACTACTTAAATGCTAAAGGTATTTGTTTGAAAATTTAGATGTAAAGCCTATTCACTCTGTATTTTCTAATCAGCAAATTTTTAAATAAAAAGCTGTTTATCTTGTATCTAAAGTGTGAAGAAAAATGTATATTGTTCCATTCAAAATATATTGCAAACTTATTAATGTTGCCCTATGCTATGGGCTAACATGTCAGCTAGCTAAGTGTAAAAACTGATTTCAACTGCATATACACTGGTAAATGGTACAATGATTGCAGTCCGCCATAAATATAAATAAGTCATAAAAGTCGTAGAAAACAATCGACATATGGTACACTTTTTTATACCTATTGTGAAGGGTGAGACATGATTAAGGACGACCAGTCGGCTGAGCTTTGAGATTATTCTTGTTAATAGTTACTTTTGTAGCTTCCTTTTGAGTTTTTATCTTGGCAAATCTGGAAGTGATAGCTTTAACTGATACTGTGCTGAAGGTTGAGCATGAAAATTGCAATGCAATGCAATGCAAATAATACGTCATTTAACATGTGCATACAGTATACGGAATAGGACAGCAATTTTGATCAATATGCCTTACATAGCTCGTGGTATCTCTCTTGGATAAAAACTTGCGGTAGCATTTTCTGTGGGTTCAAATCCATCAGAACGTGGATTTTAGTTCAAAGATTTTAATAGCTATAGCTGGACATACATACACATACACAAGCGACAAACTTTAAAAAATATATATGGATTATTAGTTTGGTAATTTAGATAATTTGGTACAATACTATAGACCTATTTTTAAAGATTTGCTACTCTTGAGTCTTTTCCTAGTTGTCTGCTAGTATCAACTCTTATAATTCAGCACCTCAGCATCTACTCCTATGAGTTAGAGACTCTAACACTCAGTCCATGACTATCTCTAAGTAGAATCAGACATCAAACGGTAAAGGGAATTACTGCCTTCTCATTGCTGATCCAACAGTTGAATAGGTAAGAAACTTAAGCTTTTTTAGGGTTGACTGAATTACTGCTAAAGGCTTTCATATACATATAAATAGCTTATGGTCTTATGCAACTTTCACATAACCATCATACGGAACTGAGGCTGCGTTTGATGAATAACTCATAATAAAAAGTGTGTTATCTTTTCCATGTTCCAGGGTCAGAAGTTGGAAATTTGCTTCAAAATCATTTCAAAGGAATTTTGTAAGCCTGTAACGAACTCACTATAAGGTAATTAATCGGGTTATAAATGCTTTCACAAGAGTTTGCTTATCTAGTAGGTGCAGGGGTAAGCAACTTTCGATTATTTTATTTCACAAGCGACATGATCTACCGCTGAAAGGTCTGGTCTCAGCTGAGCATGTGATTTTCAATAACCTCTGGAATTATTTCCAATAAATCAATGGAATAGTGAGTACGACTAAACCAAGGCTAGAATTGGGGAAAAACCAATGACAATATAATGTTGTTTTACCACATAATGTTTAATAAGATTGTATTTGGTTAATCACGACTGATTGTCATTGATAATGTTCAGAAAACATTATTAACCAACTTGCTGCAAGCACAAGTACAACACTGCTTCTTTCAGCTTGTGTAATAACCATGGCAACAAGGTAAAACAATGTGTTAAAAAGAGCATTCATAGCAAACCAGGAATCCAGGATTCTTGATTTACTCTAACCTAATTTTAGCACTTGTCTGCTCCACCCTTCTTATTCATTGCTAGTTCCTATATCAAATCTCTTTTCATCACGGGTTTTCCAGTCGTCTATGCTCTTGACTTTTGGATATTAAGACATAACCACCTGGCTTTCAAAGCATCTGACGTCAGAAGCTTTTGTTTGGAGAAAATGCCAAAGTGTGAAAGCTCAGAACTATTCAGCTTCTGTTACGATTAATTTGGTTCAATCAGGACAACCAAAGTTTGCTATTGATTGGACAAATCTTATTAGCAGTGGCTAAATGTAGCTCTTTTCCACAAACTAATAAATCAATCATTCACATAGAGTGCAACAAACGGAATCTCTTGACAATAGAAAAGCAAATAATTAGATAAATACTGACTTTTAAAGTTTTATCAGTTGTTTTATATAAGACTACCAAATGCACAGTGATGCCCGATGATGCAGGTAATAAAATAATAACATGTGCATCACCGGGCATGGGTACAGCATTCGAGTGAATTTACCTAGTAACTTTCTTTAATAAGGGCCATGTCCTGTGTCTGAAGCCAGCTTGTGATGTTACGTTGTACATAATGATCAATCATATGATCATGAACTTGAAGCATGCTAGTATTTTCACTAGCGCTGAATAAGTATGTGAATTATTATTACATAATATGTCAAAGACATTGTAGTATAGAGAGTTAGTTAGCTTCTTTGCTGACCTGGAGCTTCAGAGTTCAAATCCACTGCTAAACAGATTCTTCATTCCTAAAACTTTATCCCTATAACTAGACACCAATGGCAGATCAGCAGACAAATGACACACATTGAGATATATAGACTAGCTGAATACCAGGCTTTGTTTGAGTAATAAAATAACTACCAAATGAATTTGAGTAACTCAAGCTAGTAGCTTACTATAATAAGAGCCGTGTAAGAAGCCAGCCTAATAATCCCTACGTTACACGTAAGGATCATAATCTTTAAGCATGCATGCTTGCCGAGACGTGAAGGGTGCTATTTTAACCAATCAGCATTAAAGGTTGGCAGGTGCATAATTATGTGGTGTATATATGTGTACAAGTATTCATTTACATAACAATGTAGCTGCTATGGTCTAGTGTTTTAGTTCGCCTGTTTGCAGACCTAGAGATTTGAAGTTCAAATCCAGTGCGAACCAGATTTGTCGTTCCTAAAACTAAAACTATATTGTTACAACAACCCATATGAATGACCGACTAAAAAACATATGATAAACACTGGAATTTATATATACAGTAGATAAGTGCTCATTTGAATCTTTGTTTATAATTGTGTCACTCCTTTTAGCATCTGCTGCTAGCCTGCTTTAACTAATCTTTAATACCTAAAATCTAATATTAATATTTAATAATAATACTCGATAATAGGGTCACCATATATGGTTTTCCAGTTTAGTTGGTGACTCCTAATGGAGTAAACCAGCCAAAGAAAAAAGAATACTGCATATATATAACAATCCTCAGAAACAAATTTGTAGTATCCACCAGTTTAGGATCTCCAAATAGCAGGTACAACACTTTTTAGGCCTCTTATTCACAAAAGTGCTAACCAGTTTTATGTCTTATGAAGTCCTTATCAGTGTAATAACTTTTCAGTGCATTTAATGCTTGATTTTCATTGTCTTTTCTCAAAATATCTCATATACATTACATCTCATCACGTACTTCATATCTCATCTTACCTAAACATAGTGAGCTGTAAACTTATACGTTGAAAATAACTGCTATTTAACTAAGAACCATGTTGTCTTACTTCTTAGAAAAGTTGGATAACAGTTCTGAACCACACAGACAGGGGTCTAGTTTGCAGAATGAAATATATCTATATTAGACAAGAGATATGAGTAGCACAAATAACCCTCTGGTGTATAACTCTTGAGCAAATTTAGCAATGATGCCATTACTATACTAACAGTATTTAAAACACTGGATCGTTATAAAGAATAAGTTTTTAAAATTTTCTTGAATTAAAAAAATACGGGAAATTTGATGATGGACAGAATTAACCATCACAAATTATACAAATCCCAAATACAGGTACTTATTATTTTAGTGTAAAGCGCTTCAGGACTAATAAAATATGTGACAGCCGAAAAGATAAAAAGCATTTGTAAGATTGTTTGCACACGGTTACAGTTATTTAGTGTGACCTTCATATTGAGCAGTTATTTCAATTATAGCAACACTTAGAAGCAACAGACATTTATACATTGTTGACGAAAACTGTGTCCTAGCGATTAGTGACATATTGTTATCATTGCATGCTGGCAATGGGTTTAAAATTGTAACAAAACGCATATAGGCAGGTTTCAGCAGGTGATTAGCAGAACATGTCAGGTCGTAATATAGAAGTGCCTCAAGTGAATGACTGCATAGCGCTTGGTTCTCTCTGTCCAATGCTGACATCTCTCTGAAAGCTTGGCTCTCTAACAAAATACATAAACATCATTGGATCACTTCATGCTATCTACGTGTAGTTAATTTATGCAGAAAAATGAAAGGCGTATTTAGCTACAAGCACTGTAAGATAAACTCTACCTCATGTGTAGGCTGGGCCAGTTCATAGGTGCTGGGGCACCACTGGTTGTAGTGCTCAATGGAGGAGCACCTGCAGGATATGCCGGCTCAGGCTCTGTCTCCTGTGGATAACCTTCTGTCTCCGGGTAACCTCTGACCTCAGCGTATGTCTTATCTTGGGGATAAGCGTATGAAGGATGTCCGGTGTACACCGATGGTACAACTCCAGGCTGGGCAGTCTTTGGTATCTTAATTTAACCATGTCCCTAAAAACTCATATATAATATATATATATATATATATAGATCTTAAAGTTTGTGTGTTTGTGTGTACTTCGGTTTGTCTAGCTATAGCTATTAAAATAAGATCCAGAATCCATATCACAGAGGATTTGATCTCAGAACCTCCCGTTCACCAGGCAAATATCTTACCGATTAAGCAATGATGGATTTATTGGGCGATCTACACTATGGCGCTCTGTGAGTGAAAATGTGCATACAGATCTGCGTGGTGCAGCGTGATTTTATGCTTGCTCTCGCGGCTCTTATTAGCAAGTACTCCAAGTACTAGCTTACTCAAATTAGTCATTGGCAATGTGCCAGGCGAATGGCAAGCAGCAGGCAACTACATCAGCTGTCACGCCCATAAGCTGTTGTATAGTCTTTACTATAATAAGAGCTGTAACTATTTGTTCGTCTGTCTGGAGCCACGATAACAACTTAGCAAAACAGTTATCTCATCTGAGAATTAAACTCACATCTTCCGTTTTACAGACTGGCGCTAGCCACTGCACTGCCTTACCACTTTACGAGGTTCCTACACACGTACTGGTCCCTAATGTCAATTTCTCATGCTGCACAGGACTGCCAGCGATGTCTACTATGTAATATCAATGCTTCAAAACATTGTTCCTAAACCATCAAATAAAATTTATAGTTACTGGAAAGCATATTAAATATGTATAGCTATGGTTCTACATCTTCTCAACATCAAACTAGGCGTGCTTACCGCAGCTCTTTGCAATTGTTCAGGAATTGGTCCGAATAGGTGAGCTTCCAATGGTCGTGATTGGGTGAATAGTCCTCCAACTGCAGCATATCCTTGATGACCCCCAGCTGCCATGATATCGTGAACATCATAACGCACCTGTATAAAACAAATAAATTTGCACAAAAAAGCCAATTCAATATACACTATAATAGCCAAAGCACCATGTACCACAGGTGAAAATAGCAACTAGTACTACAAACTTGTAGGGTTTATCTTACCACCTTATTGTAGCTATTTTAATTGCAGCAATTTTACTGTAGACTCAGTCAACAGTTATAACCTAAATTTGGTAGCGCAGGTAAAACTAATGATGATTTAAAAGTATGTCTTACTGTAGCCAATATTCTCAAAGCCTTCACTTTATCCTCTTCATAAGGAAAGGAGCTCAATATGAATTCTTTTCCAAGTTCGGTGTTGCAGTCAACCAGTGCTCTGTGAACAATTGGCATTACTGTCTACAGGTATCATGCAGTTACTTCTTGCATGCACAATGGTAAGTACGTTACTTGCAGGTAATTTAGTGAATCGTTATCTACCCATTAGAAGACAACTTTCAGGTCAACTCACTGCTCATAGCAAATATATCTACTAAGCAGTTTAAACGAATACATACACGTATGTCCTTTATCAAAAACCTTTTAATTTAAGGAAGTAGATGTCAAGATATTTAACTGTCTAGCTAGTTTCAAGAAGGAATGGAACTAAAAAAAAGCATAAAGATATAACATCAGGGATCAGGATGTACTAACCTTTTGATGCAGTCAAGGACAATCAGTTTATCATTGTGTACGCTTACGGCATTTATCACTGTTCTTGCATCATCACACGTCATTCTCACTAGCCTCTGCAAGCAGAAACTTACTACTACAGTATAGTAGATATTTGACTAAATGTAACAGTTATGACAGTCAATCATTGTAAAAATAACAAAATGACAGAAGGTTTCTTTGGGTAGCAGATAATACTTGAGTTTGGCTTTAGGCTCATAAACCGCAGTACGTCTAGCCAAATTCAGATTGTATTATTGGAGTTGTCAACAATTGATACATTCTATGATGTAAGTAGAAGTCGTAGTTCTATTATTACTCAAAGTATTGTTTTGAGCAGTTTTAGTGGCTTAAATTTGTTCTGGCAGAGCTGAGAATGCTTAAGATGAAAATAAGAGTAACGATGATTAATGAGATCAGTTTGAAGGAAAAACAAGACTGACACGTGTATTGAACATGCATTGAGCAAACAAGGAGGCGGACAAAACACGAGAAAAGGTTTGTCGATCTGACAAAAAAGATATGGCGGTTAGGAAATGATGGTCCAAAAAAGGCAGACGTAAAGCTGTTGTAGTGACCTTAAATAAATAATTTAAAAGAAAAGTTAAAAATTGTTGAAATAAATCTTTTAGCTGATAACACACCTTAGTTCATCAACATTCATTAAAACAAGTCTTGTCTTTTCTTAAAATAGCAACAAATATAAAATATTCAGTTTTCGTTGCACAACAATGTTGTGTGGAGATATTGGGAATATAACATACCAACAGGAAAGGCAGCCAGACCATGGGATAAGCATATAATACATGCAAGCAGCAAGACAACGCCTAAAGGCATCGAAAGATCCAATAGTTAGAAAATGTCAAAAGCAATTTAGAAATTTTAAATTTAGAGGAATTAATCATAGAAATTGCGTCAATACCAGATGGAGAACATGCCAAAGGGATGTAAGGAAAACAACTAAACCTACCAACCACCATCACCAGAAAATTACCAAATATACATTAGAGACTAATCGAATGAGTACACATACAGATCCGCCAGTCTGGTCAAATATGGCCTTCGACTTAGACAAACAAACACAGGGACTACCTACCAAGCGACTGCATGGACCGCCGGCAAAACAAATTATGACACGAGCAGATGGGCAAACTACAAATATAATAAATGTAGCTACAAGACTACCTGAAGTAGAAAAGTTCTCAAATGGACCCTCAGCAGAAATCACTTTCAGTGAATGGAAAGACAATTATGAGCTGAACTGCCAAGCCTTAAGTATTCCGCGAGAAAATTGGGGAAAAATACTCCCACTATATCTCACCGAAGGCGCTCTCATTACTTATCGCAATATAATAGCCAGAAATCCAACCATTAAAGAAGATTATAACATACTCACATATGAACTCGCTGAAAAATTTGCAGTGACAGATGGAATAGCTAATACAGTAGACCTAAACAACAGAGTAAAACCGGAGTCTGAAAGTGTTGGCAAGTAGGCCTACTACGCAAGCATCACGACTATGGCTAAAAGACTGTTTCCCACAATGACTGCTGATGCGCTAGAACAAATAATATTATCGTCATTTGTCAGAGGCCTGCCAGTGACCTTCAAGAGAGGCTTGCTAAACAATCCCAGCATTACTACAGCAGACAGTGCCTTCAAAGCAGCACAAAGGATGGAAAAGACAAATGCTATTCTACTTTATGAGTCAGCACACGCAAATATTAGTGTAGTAAATCGTGACATACGACTGGAGGAACGGATGGAGGCAATGAAGCAAAGCCTGGAAAACCTGGAGCTAAGAGAAGCTGAGAGAGTAGCAGAGAGCAGACGTCGGCATGATAATAATAACAACTGGTTCAGGCAAGATAGAAATTACGGTGGTAATGCAACAACTAACTCAAACTGGTGAGATAGAAGAAGATGGAATAAACCAATGGGTAGACAATTTCACGGCAATCATAGAAACGGCCAAGCACAATATTACTCAGGCAGAAGGTTTGATAATCGTTAGAGAAATCAAAGAAATAACAACTTTTCAAGAGCGCCTCAAGGACAATCATGGAGACAGAACCAGATGCAAACAGCAAGAGAACATCATCGCCAGCATGTGGGTGAAGAGTTCACAATGGATGGCAGACCCATATGCAGAGTCTGCAATGGCATTGGTCGTCAATACTACTTTTGTAGGAGAGCGGCCAACTCTACACCAGAAAGACAAATGGCCCAACAAATTCGCATGGTGGCTTTCGAGACACCAGAAACCAGCCGAGGGCTGTCAACACTCTCAATAGTCATAAAGGTCAAACCACTAATAAGACAGGAGTGGTAAACAATCTAAACCCAAACCTACCTACACCAACAGTTCATGTAGAAGAGAAGCTTGATTGTGCTGCAACTGAACAAGAGCAGAAAACTCTTCAGCCACAGATAGAACAGACCACTTTTCAGCCACATAGAGAGCAGACAACTCTTCAGCCACAAGTAGAACAGACAACCCCTCAGCCACAGAGAGAGCAGACAACTCTTCAGCCACAGAAAGAACAGCCAACCCCTCAGCTACAGATAGAGCAGCAGCTAGACATAGAAGAAAACCGCATTGATGACAACAGTGAACATACAGAGGAGCGTGAACTAGATGAACAACTGCGAGAATGTATCAAATGGTTTGCAGATAATAAAGCCATTATTCTAGATACGGAGCCCAATGCAATACAAACAACAACCAATGAAGAATGGTAGAACTTATTAACATGGACGAGCAATTACAATACTGATGAAGAGAATTGGAATCGAGTATATGAAGCAGAGCTGGCACAACTAGAGATAGACAGGGAAGATATACTGAATCAAGAAAATATCCCAGCTCAGAGGCAAAACGATGTACAGTGTAACCAAAAACTGCAACATCAAAATATTACAAGAGAAGAGAACTTCAAGGACATAAAGAAAGGCGAGAGAGAAGTACGTTGGACAACAGATGATACAATAGCACAAATCAACACCCTCGAAAACCAATCAAAGCGATCTGAAAAAACGAGCAAGGAAACGCAAACGATGCAAGCAAAGGCCAGAACAGCAACCTGGATACCCAAAGGATACATAAGGGAACTACTAGTACAACCACACGTTCTTAGCAGCTTGGATACTCGTATGGCACAACTATGGATCAGAGAAAGCTCTAATGCCCAACAGGCCACCGCAGAGGACGAGAAACTAACATGTACAGCCTCTAGTGATCCTACAATTACAAAAAACGAAGAAAATTCTCAAAGCACTAGTTGCCTTAGGGAGACAAATGCTATTTGTGATATGAAAGAAGAGAAGCCAGAAAGGAGAAAGAAAAAGGCAGCAATTGATATGACTAAGACTAAGCCAAGCCACAAAGCTCAACTCAGCCCAAGCCTAATGACAGGAAGACTGACAATCGTCTTGAAAGAGGCAGGAGGACCGATTGCTCTGGCAACTGTTATTATTTTGGTTTGCAGCCTAATTGGAAAAGCAAAAGCGCACCCAGACAATCCCATACTATGTCACACAGCAGATGACCCCAGATCGCACCCACACTTAATACTGGACTTACCTGACGAGATAACGTCAGGTAAGTCCAAAGACTCTACACTGGAGGTAAAAGTGCTGAATCTACAAATATACGAGAAGTGTTACAGTTGGCGACCAATGAATATGCCTTCCAAACAAAGAAGTAGACACTATCTATCGCGGCCAAAGATGAACAGGAAAAATAGCGGCCAAACTTTTTCAACTCGATACCTGGATTTAACGCACCTTATTTTCTCATGGACGAGCCAACAGCACCCAAGTGTGTTAGACAACAATGCAACAAAGGCGATACATGGCGATATAAATGTATCTGAACTGTCAAACGACATGCAATCACATTACGGAAGACTTGGAGGAGAAAGCACGCCTAAAATATGACAACAACAAACAGAAGGTATGAGCTACAAAGCCGTACAAAGAAAAAACGGGTGACGGATTATATTTATGACGATGAGCTACAGGATGATTTGGAGTAGCTTACAGCATCCAGCTCTACACATATATCAATACATTTAAAAAAAAAACTACATAAAAAAAGGTTATAAAAAGAAGAAAATACTTTACAGCTTGATCCTAGAGCAAATACACAACTAGATACTTATCGACAATTGAGGACATGCAGACGGCAAAAATTATAAGCAACTTACGTAAAACAATATGCAAGTATACATATACGTATATCCAATGCGGTTGACTGTCACGATGATATTGCGAGTGCAATATATTTCCCGGATGACCCACCTAAAATTGACAGAAGAGTGATCGACATTCTTTAACCTGAAGCAAATTGGCTATGCGATGTAGAGTCATCTAATGAGGATTGAGAAACTGCAATACGACACGCCCATAGAGCCTACTTAACCAAAAGAAAGACAAAATACAGAAGTACGTAATGAATGTTAATGAACTGAGATGATGATCATTGCTGTAACGGGCGAATAAAGACCAAAAACCAAACAACATATAGATAGGAGATGATCAAAATGGATTCGTGCAAATGATTAAGCCGGGGTTTGGCTTACCTGAGGGCCAGTATGTGTCAGGATTGGAAAGTTTGAAAGCTTGCAGAAAGCAGCATTCACGCTGAAATTGGCATCACGGATATTGTAATGCTAAAACAAAAGCGTGATAATTTTCCAAGTTACGAATACATCAGTATTGGAAGCTATGACAGATCAGCGTGTCAGACTGCAGAGATAGGATTGCATCAGTGATAGAAGTGATGACAGGGCAGTATGAAAAAAGCATCCGTATTACAAGCCTTGCTACAACACAGCATTGCTTGTCAAAAAATTTATAAGTAACTTGTTTGACGGGTAATGCCGGTATAGGAAACTTGAAAAAAACTAAGACTAATGGCAAATGGCCCAACAAAATCGCATGGTGCGCTTTCGAGATACCAGAAACCAGCCGAGGGCTGTCAGCACTCTCAATCTCAGACTCAAACTCAGGAGTGGTAAACAATCTACACCCAAACCTACCTACGCCAACAGTTCATCTAGAGGAGAAGCTTGATTGTGCTGCAACTGAACAAGAGCAGAAAACTCTTCAGCTACAGATAGAACAGACCACTTTTCAGCCACATAGAGAGCAGACAACTCTTCAGCCACAGAAAGAACAGACAACCCCTCAGCCACAGATAGAGCAGCAGCTAGACATAGAAGAAAACCGCATTGAGGACAACAGTGAACATACAGAGGAGCGTGAACTAGATGAACAACTGCGAGAATATATCAAATGGTTTGCAGATAATAAAGCCATTATCCTAGATACGGAGCCCAATGCAATACAAACAACAACCAATGAAGAATGGTACAACTTATTAACATGGACGAGCAATTACAATACTGATGAAGAGAATTGGAATCGAGTATATGAAGCAGAGCTGGCACAACTAGAAATAGACAGGAAAGATATACTGAATCAAAAAATATCCCAGCTCAGAGGCAAAACGATGTACAGTGCAACCAGAAACTGCAACATCAAAATATTACAAGAGAAGAGAACTTCAAGGACATAAGGAAAGGCAAGAGAGAAGTACGTTGGACAACAGATGACACAATAGCACAAATCAACACCCTCGAAAACCAATCAAAGCGATCTGAAAAACGAGCAAGGAAACGCAAACGATGCAAGCAAAGGCCAGAACAGCAACCTGGATACCCAAATGGATACATAAGGGAACTACTAGTACAACCACACGTTCTTAGCAGCTTGGATACTCGTATGGCACAACTATGGATCAGAGAAAGCTCTAATGCCCAACAGGCCACCGCAGAGGACGAGAAACTAACATGTACAGCCTCTAGTGATCCTACAATTACAGAAAACGAAGAAAATTCTCAAAGCACTAGTTGCCTTAGGGAGACAAATGCTATTTGTAATATGAAAGAAGAAAAGCCAGAAAGGAGAAAGAAAAAGGCAGCAATTGATATGACTAAGACTAAGCCAAGCCACAAAGCTCAACTCAGCCCAAGCCTAATGACAGGAAGACTGACAATCATCTTGAAAGAGGCAGGAGGACCGATTGCTCTGACAACTGTTATTATTTTGGTTTGCAGCCTAATTGGAAAAGCAAAAGCGTACCCAGACAATGCCATACTATGTCACACAGCAGATGACCCCAGATCGCACCCACACTTAATACTGGACTTAACTGACGAGATAACGTCAGGTAAGTCCAAAGACTCTACACTGGAGGTAAAAGTGCTGAATCTACAAATATACGAGAAGTGTTGCAGTTGGCGACCAATGAATATGCTTTCCAAACAAAGAAGTAGACACTATCTATCGCGGCCAAAGATGAACAGGAAAAATAGTGGCCAAACTTTTTCAACTCGATACCTGGTCTTAACGCAACTATTTGTCTCATGGACGAGCCAACAGCACCCAAGTGTGTTAGACAACAATGCAACAAAGGCAATACATGGCGATATAAATGTATCTGAACTGTCAAACGACATGCAATCACATTACGGAAGACTTGGAGGAGAAAGCACGCCTAAAAATATGACAACTACAAACAGAAGGTATGAGCTACAAAGCCGTACAAAAAAAAAATGGATGACGGATTATATTTATGACGATGAGCTACAGGATGATTTGGAGTAGCTTACAGCATCCAGCTCTACACATATATCAATACATTTTAAAGAAAAACTACATAAAAAAAGGTTATAAAAAGAATAAAATACTTTACAGCTTGATCCTAGAGCAAATACACAACTAGATACTTATCGACAATTGAGGACATGCAGACGGCAATAATTATAAGCAACTTACATAAAACAATAAGCAAGTATACATATACGTATATCCAATGCGGTTGACTGTCACGATGATATTGCGAGTGCAAAATATTTCCCGGATGACCCACCTAAAATTGACAGAAGAGTGATCGACATTCTTTAACCTGAAGCAAATTGGCTATGCGATGGAGAGTCATCTAATGAGGATTGAGAAACTGCAATACGACACGCCTATAGCGCCTACTTAACCAAAACAAAGACAAAATACAGAAGTACGTAATGAATGTTAATGAACTGAAATGATGATCATTGTTGTGACAGGCGAATAAAGACCAAAAACCAAACAGCATATAGATAGGAGATGATCAAAATGGATTCCTGCAAATGATTAAGCCAGGGTCTGGCTTCACCTGAAGGCCAGTATGTGTCAGGATTGGAAAGTTTGAAAGCTTGCAGAAAGCAGCATTCACGCTGAAATTGGCGTCACGGATATTGTAATGCTAAAACAAAACGTGACAATTTGCCAAGTTACGAATACATCAGTATTGGAAGCTATGACAGATCAGCGTGTCAGACTGCAGAGATAGGATTGCATCAGTGATAGAAGTGATGACAGGGCAGTATGAAAAAAGCATCCGTATTAGAAGCCTTTCTACAACACAGCATTGCTTGTCAAACAATTTATAAGTAAATTGTTTGACAGGTAATGTCGGCATAGGAAACTTGAAAAAAACTAAGACTAACGGCAACCTCTCCCACTGCTACAAACAGCGTAGTAATTGATGTATTACCCCTATGCTCCCATGTACCAAACATAGTAGCAGTCAAGCCATTACAATTGATGAAGAGAAATTAACAAGCCCGACTGTATAGGATGTCACCACTACACATGAAGAAGATGTATAGCCATACGCTAGTCAATTACAGGAACAAGCACAAGCAAGGACATACATACATCGAACCGTCGACCAGTCGTAAACGAAATTGAACATTTACAACACTTTTATAGATATAGCTTATAATATCATTAATTATAGATAATATGACTTTGTAAAATCATAATAAAACTATGCATGAATTCTTATGTTTAAAAAAAATAGAATTGATATGATGAATATAGAAAAACATGAGATATGATTATCTCTTTTACTTTATGTAAGATAAATTATTATAACTGTCTCAGAATGAAGATTATAGCAAAATCCATTTTATATGAATCAGCTATTGATGGTTTTTCAGGTTATGGCCAATTTTGTAGTTATAGACTTAGTTTATTTCATGAATGTATCGCAGCGTCATGGAATCCCATAAGGTGCCAATTGTCAAGGGATCAAATATCAAATGTTAAAAAACTGTCAAGGCATCAGATATCAAATGTCAAAAAAAAGAATCCTGGCTGACATGGAAGACAAGCCTTGTACAAATTATTAGTTTAATTCACGGGCATATCACATCGTCATGGAATCCCATAAGATGTCAACTGTCAAGGCGTCAGATACCAAATGTCAGAAAGGACCGCTGGCTGACATCGGAGACGCTAGAAACAGACATTACAAAAATGTTGTAAGAATCCAGTGACATTTGACACTTATGCGCGAATAAGTATATAAGGAGAAGCTGGCAGCAAGCCAAACAGACAGGATTTGGCAGCGAGCCAGAGCGCAACTGGCAGCGAGCCAGAGAAAGGCAGAGCGCATCTGGCAGCGAGCCAGAGACAGTAACTTGGCAGCGAGCCAAGCAGCAAAAGAGGGCGCAGAGAGAGGCTAATATAAGCCATAACCTGCAGCAGATAGCCTGCAGAGGAGCATCCCATTGAGGAGGAAACATACAGCAGATACAATCTACCCAAAGAACCAGGTAGCCACAAAGCCCTGAGAAAATAGAATTTGTTCAGCCACCTGCCAGCAGAAGGAGCCGTCATTACATGCCTCGTCACTACACACCTCGTCACTACACGCCTTGTCACTACACGCCTCACAGACACATAACTATTAAACCTAGAAAGGTCATAACCAATAGGGCCAATCTACTATATAAACGGCAATCGTTGTCTGTCTGTCTATCTGTCTATCTATCTGTCTATCTGTCTGTCCGCTTTATAGAGTACCGTACTTTTCCGACTATTAGCCGCTACTTTTATATAAGGGCGTGTCTATTCTGTGGTTTCTTTTCACCGCTAGGGCGCATTAACGGGAATCTCCGGTTAGTACACGCCTCTATTATAATACGTAACCCGCTATTCATCGTAGGGATGGACGATAAATACTGACATGCTAATAGTACGAGTTGTCTTCTCGATATATTGAGTCACCGATAACTCCCAAATATGAGCAGTATAAATAAATTATATGGCGGTCTTTTTTTTCGATTCGATCGTTAGTTAGTAATGTTTTATTTTGCTGATAACAAAATAACAAAAAGCCTCTATTTGCAGGCATATTATCCAATAAAACGGAAACTGTAGAAGAATCCTGAATGCAAGATAGTAGTGAACAATTCATATTTAGTTTGAGATTATTTGTGTAAAAGTTAAAAGAAAATTTACATGAGAGGATGACTTCAAATAAGTAATGCAGGATAGCTTATACAAAGATAAATTGATTGATATGTACTATATACAAGGGTTCAGGGCTGAAGAATAGATCCTCTATGAGTATTGATTGTGGCAAGATTGTAACAGATTCGATCGTACGAAGCAAACTTAATTAAATGAGTAAGTAGTAAAATTAAATTAGTAGTAAATATTAGTAGTGAATTAAATAAAATTTACTACACTTTAAATAAATTAATGAGTAGTAAATTACATCTAATTAATATTTACTGCCAACGTGTACCGGAAAGGTCATGTTTCTTGCAACCACTAGAAAAACGCTGTTCTCTATCAGCCATGACCAGCTATACGTCGCCTGCTCAAAAGTAGGCACACGCCGAGAACTGTTTCTTCATACGCCCGACAGAAAAACCAAAAATGTTGTCTATCCGCATGTGTTGCGTTGAACTAAGGGAAAGAGAGAGGGAGAGAAAGGGAGAGAGAGGGCGAGCGAGGAGGAGAGGGGGGAGAGAGAGAGGGGGAGAGGGAGAGAAGGGGAGAGAGAGGGAGAGCGAGGAGGAGAGGTGGGGAGAGAGAGAGGGAGAGAAAGAGGGAGAGAGGGAGAGAGAGGGAGAGACGGAGAGAGAGAGGGAGAGCGAGGAGGAGAGGGGGGGGGGGGAGAGAGAGGGAGAAAAAGAGGGAGAAGAGGGAGGGAGAGAAGAGAGGGAGAGAGACGGAGAGAGAGAGAGAGGGAGAGCGAGGAGGAGAGGGGGGGAGAGAGAGGGGAGAGAAAGAGAGAGGGGGAAGAGGGAGGGAGAGGGGAGAGACGGAGAGAGGGAGAGAGGGGAAAGAGGGAGAGGAGAGAGAGGGAGAGCGAGGAGGAGAGAGGGGGGGGGAGAGAGAGAGAGGGAGAGAAAGAGGGAGGGAGAGAGGGGAGAGATGGAGAGAGGGAGATGTAACGGCATATTTGGAGTTGTTTTACAGTATGAAAGACAACTCTCAATAAACCTTATGCTGCGCGTGAATCTATTCCTGTAAACGGGTAATGCAGCTAGTTACATATATACAAGCGTATTGTTATTTTTGCTTGCTTTGGCTAGTAACATTGACAGAATTACTGTTATTTTTCGTTCTTCTAAAGGAAATAGATTTACAGACACTTGAAAAACAAACCACTGGTGCATTCTTGTTGTCTATTACAATAATTGCCTACAAGTACTAGTAGGCCTATCAGTACTACTTGCTGTGAACTTTGATACTTAGGCTAATCATTGCAATAACGAGCTGCTGTCAAAACAAGTTGCAAGGAGAATTATAGGAGTGTCCATCTCCATTGATTGAGTTGTTATTTCAATTTGGCCTTATAGCAGCAGTCGGATTTTTGTGGGCAGAAGTGCCACTTTGTCTGCGGTCAAAATTTGTCTTGGGAGAAATTGAACTCAAGGTCCAGAGGCTAACCATTACACATAGAACCATAGAACCATAATATTATTACACTCAGAGAAAACACAAAAACGATAGTTTTCATTATTATTTTTGAAATTATAAATTTAAAAAATTCAAATATTATCAACAATTATTATTACTACTGCTAACAATTAAAAATATTATTAAATATTTAATTCTTATTTTCTTTAAATTTCTCTCCTGACCATACCTGCCAACTCTCACGCATTGGGCGTGAGACTCACGCAATCACCCCAAAGAAAACATGAAAATGCGTGAGATTTTTGCCCCAATTTCCACAATTTTATATATACTATCATTGATACATCAATTGCCCCAAAACCAAATCTCACGCATTGCCCCACTCTTGGATTGGCAGGTCTGCTCCTGACAGTAGTAGTAGTACATATTAAATGAGGGCAGTCGAGTGAGACCCGAGTGAGAGCTTGATGTGTGCGAGAAATGAGGTTGGCAGATCAAAACAAAAAAATCATATTGGTTGGAACGGCATTATAATAGACAAATCTGTTTGCTTTGATTGATGATTTAACTTTAAGAAAAAGAAAATGAGAACATATAAATCATTAAAATGTAGCCGTCATTGGTAAACGATAAATACTGGGCCGTCATCGACTACATCGGAAATTATTTGTAGAACAAAGGCTTCGTACTTACGTTTACACGTATTTATACAAAAAAACCTACCTTTATACACACTTTTCACTAATAAATATCCTTCTTATACTCAAATGATAAACTACATTAAATAGTTCACTATATCAAATACTATAAATGCTGAAAACTTTTTTGTTTTGAATGTTTTATCAAGGGTAAATAACTAAAAGTACCTTAGCAAGGATTAGGGTCTGTTTTAGTGTACGGTAATTTAATAATTGCTATACGACACTGAGTAAAATATTGTAAAGAAGAGCTCGCTGTCAGCTTGAAATACGATGCTTTACGGTTCTGAATAGTCGTAGAATATATGGAACAATAGACGGACTAACAATAAACAGTTGTAAAATATTTTGCTCTGGCAAAACTAGAGCAAAACATTCCATTTCAGTACCCTATGTGTACCGTGGTGCTTAGATAGATCTTAGCTACAGGCCGCCTCGGAAATGTACGTAGGCTTGTTCGTAACTAGACAGACGGTCTTTTGAACGCACATCATACCGTGCAATGATTTTTGCTCGAGGCCATACTCGGACTAATTGGCGCGGATTTAATCATCTTTCGACCGGAGTACAAGTACTACACGTAATGTCGTTAGATTTGTTTTGAGTTAGCAATTTTATCGAATGATTATCACAAGCTAGTTAATAAAGAATGCAGTGCCCTCCATAGGTGTCAAGAATGCGGTATGGTTAAAAGCTGCTTGTTGTGTATCCATACGCTTATGCGGTTGCATGCCTATGACAAGCCTAGTTAGTAGCCATCATCATCATCATCAGCTATTAATTATATTGCTCTTAGTTTAATGGTTGCTTATTATTATTGCTCACCCAATGATCGAATGATTTTAACATTCTGATGAGAATCAGCTAACTCATATGAAGTTTGATATATGCTTGATAACGGCATTGTATTTGCCGTTTGTATAAATTTAATCCCTTTATCTAAATAGAAATGTCTGACAGTTTTCAAATGTACGAACTTTTGTACAAGTTCACAATTAGGAGCAGAGATGGGAAGCTCGTGGGGGTTGGAAATGGTGTAGATTGTGGCCTAGCTCTGGGTTATCTGTCTATCAGATTTTAGTATTTAAGCTGTTGAAATTGATTATCCTAAATAGACTGCTGGTTTATGAACCCAACCAGCTTTCACAACAGACTTGACTTTTATGAGCTGCGAAATATACATGAACTAGAATTTTGATGCTTATTGTCAACTTGTGAGACATTTTTGTAGCCACAACTTATTAGCCTATAGGCTATGCAGAGAAGTTTAAACTAGCTTGGTCATTGACTCATTAAAGAACTGTTTGAAAATATAAATTGAACTGGTCACAGTTTCTCTGAAAGTTTAAAATCAGGCACAATATCGAGTTTTTTCTGTTGTGACATCTTATTGCTTACTCTTACACTACTATGAATTGCTAGTAAATGTGTTAAAAGAAGAACAAGCGTGAAAGTAAAATTTTCATACTCTTTGTAGATCTCCTGCTCATTGAAATCATTTGAAAACAAACAAGTTCACTGTTCAAATGCTTTTATGTGTATTTTCCGTTTGACCCATAAACAGACACAAGTTGCTTGTCTTCTTGCACAGTAAACCTGTAAAAGCTTGAAATATAAGTTACTACCTTGCTGACCTGTTACAAGCTGGTTCACTTAGAGCACTACTTTGAAGGCATGCGTAGTCTCAGAATATTCAGAGCAGCAAGCAGTGCACCTTGGAAAGACATAAGAACAGAATAAAACTTCTTCTGATGAATGTAGAGCCTCCACATTCGAACTCTGCATTTTCGCATGGTCATTTAATACTGTTACTTAAACCGTAACTGTCACGTGCAACTTTCATCATATTTTCTAGGTAAATCAGCCACGCTGATTCCGATATTGTACTCAAAATAAAGATTGGTCCACTAATCTTCAATGTCATTTAGGCTTTTTTAAAGCGTTTCAATATCCGTTTCGAAAACAACACAATCGGCATTACAAGCTCCGCCCATAAATATGTGACGAAACCTAGTTTTTTCAGGAACGGAAGTTAGGAATGTTTCGTCCGATTTAGAATAATAGAGATGGGTGTCTTAAAACCCATTATTATCTAAATCCAGCCTGTAAAATAATGTCTTTTATGAAAGGTATATAAACTATTTAAAATTGCTCGTAGCTTGTTACACGATGTTTAAATAGGCTGAACGCTGAGAAAAATTAGCTCAAAAAGCGTGATTTTATCACAAGCTAGCGTTGTTATCGCGCTTTTTTAAATAAGCAATGTTAAATAGCTTATCTACCTTTCAGAAAAGAAAGATTATTTCTAGGCTGAATTTAGATATTAATGGATTTTAAAACACCCATCTCTATTATTCTAAATCGGTCTAAACATCCCTACGTAACTTCTGTTCCTAAAAAGCTAAGTTACGTCACGTATTTATGGGCGGAGCTTGTTGTGCCGATTGTGTTGTTTTCGAGACCGATATTAAAACGCTGAAAAAGCCTTCATTACTCTGAAAGTTAGTGAACTAATCTTTATTTTTAGTACAAAATTGGAATCAGCGTGTCTGATTTACCTAGTAAATAACAATAAAAGTTGTACGTTACAGTTATGGTTTAATATTTTGTGTCTTCATTTAATATTTTGCAGCCTTGAGAAATTTGGTTTTGTGACAACTGAGTCCTTTGTATGCTATTTCAGTAATAACAAGCTTACATTATAGTTTTCTGTTAATTAACACAGCAAAATATCCGTATGTAAAACTATTCAATGCAAGTGGATTTTAGGCTGCGGCTTAGGTTAAATTTACCACCAATCCTTCGCTTTTTCGTGACGTCATTCTATCGTTGTCTGCCATCTTTATGGACAACTTTTATCATTAAAAACATGAAACTTCTGCAGTTAATTATTGCAAACAATACTTTTGTTTGCGAATTTTTTATTTTGGTATCAAAGCATCACCGAAAAGTCCTATTAATCAAGAGAATGACGATCGTTTTCTACAAAGATGACGGCTTTTTCGTGGACGAGCGCTTGTGCAAACAGGGTGATCGTACTGGATTCGCTCCCAGGAAAGCACTTGTTAACGGACCACTTGATGAGTAGTATACATAGTTTGCTTTGCTGTATTGTTACTCATAAGCAGTCGTACTATAAAGTACAAGAAATAAACATTGAGTAATACAATATTGCAGGACTAACAGTACATAATTGCATAATAGTGGTTTAAAAATTACCATGCAAATATGATTTGACAAAGAATGCAGAAATAATAATATGACAGTAATACTTGTTACAAACTCACACAAGATTTTGCTTCCTAAGAGCCAAGAAACACCTAGATAAACAGGTGCTACATTGCACATATATAATATAGATTTTGTAGCAGAAGCTAAAAAGAACAAAAGCAAACTTTAAAATACAGATACTAATTTAAAATACTACATGCATGATAAAATGCATTTTTCACAAAACAATTAAAACACAAGAATAAAACAAGCATTATTTTATGTACTTACATAAATTGTATAGAAATATCAGTCCAGATGATAGGCTACTGCTGTAGAAAGCAATTGCTACATTTTAAAATCAATAATATGTATAGATAAAATAGTTTAAAGTGTGTAAGCAGTAATTATGGATGCTTACACAAAGGTGTATGACTGAGCACTGACTCAGTGACCTAATTTAACTGAGCAAGGCAGCCAAGAATGTTTTGTGGTAAAAATGCTTCCTACCTAATGACAAAAACATATGTCATGATTCATTTCAATGTTTGACCAACAAGCGCTGTAAACTATCCCAACACATCGGGGAGACGGGTTGGTCAAACATGGAAAGGAAAAAAAAAAGTATGGATAATACTAGCCTACTGATAATACATAATAGCCGCTAAATGTAATATTACAAACAATTGTCACATGTACCACGATAAAGATTGAGAGTAGGTCAATCAGTTCACCTATAACAAGTTTTAAAAGTAACTACAAACTACAAGAATTTATGTGACTATAATGCAGATAGATATGATGAGCAGATGATCTCAGATGCCACCTACTGTTCCTCTACTGGAATAATGAGAGCTAACTTATGCACACTACGGGTTATAACTGTGTCAGGGCTACCGCTATATGTTTTAGTCATTTTACCTGACCTAAAGTTCTTGTAACGTATTGAAACACGCCTTACAGTATCCTTACTGTCTGGATGTGTTTGACATACTTCCGCAAGATGGTATTGGGAACGCAGCGCATTTGAGTCCTTAACCATCACTATGTCACCTATCATGAGATTGCGGGTTTTCTTATACCACTTAGACTAATAAGCCATAGTGGGAGCATACAGCTCTACCCAACGCTTCCAAAACTTATTGCAAGTGCTGTTTACTATTTCTGCACGAGTTTTGATAGAGTGCACCGTCATAGCAGCATCACCTACACTGTTTGAGTGTGCTCTACCTAATAGCAGGGAGTTTGGTGTAAGTAGGTTGGTTGTGGAATCCTCACTTGGAATCCTCCCAAGTGGTCTCTCATTTATGATATTAGCTGCTTCCGTACAAAGAGTTAGAAATTCAGCAGGGGACAACCTTTGACCACCTGTACTGAAAGCAAAACATCTCTTTGCTGACCTGATTAAGCTTTCCACTGCGCCTTGGTACCATGGACTGTCAGCAGCACCAAACACCCATTGTAGTCCATGGTCAGCACTTGCCTTGTAGATCATTTTTTGATCCAAACTGTTCCATAGCATTCTGAGCTCTTTCTCAGCATGTGTAAGTTGTGATCCAGGATCGGAGTAGATGACCGATGGCCACCCACGTATATTTGTGAACCTTCTCAATGCTAAAATAAAGGAACTTGTATCGTAGCCGAACACAGCTTCTATGTGCACCGCTCTTGAAGCGAGATCAGTAAAGATGACACCCCATGCCTTTCCGGTGGTACGTTTCTGTACTTCGCCCCTTACAGGAAATGGGCCGAACAAATCGAGGACTAGTTGGCTGAACGGTAGGGCCGGTGTCAATCTTCCTTTGGGGAGCTTACCCAATTCTCGGGTTAATAATTGAGGGTATCGGATCTTGCATAGCCTACAATTGGTCTTTACTGACTTGGCTAACTTTGTGCCTTGTGGGGTCCAGTAAGCATGACGGAAGCGTGCCAATGTCGCATCACGTCCTCTATGACCACCTTCAGTGTGAGCTTCATCCATGAGCAGTCTTGTGTAAGGGTGGTTGGTTGGTAGCAACTTGAGAGGTGGATCATCTGAGCCCTGTTGCAGAGGGTTGTTATCTCCCATCCGCTCTCCTATCACCCAGATTCCATCCTTATTTATAACTGGTTTCAACCTTGCATACCTACCACGTACAGCCTGTTCAAGATCAGCCTTCATTGTAGCTTGTACATCCTTGATAATGAGTTTTTTGCTCTCTTCAAGGTTTTGACTGTAATATTGCAGATTCTGCCAGCTTTGAAAGATCTGCCATCTTTGATAGCTAGGAGTCGAGCGAAGACCCAAACAAGTCTCTTGTTGGTCTTGCACCTGCTGTAATCTATACTCAGTTGATGGTTCTGAGTAGCTTTAGTCTGGTGGGTGTGAACAACCTTCTTTTCACCAGGTAGTGGCTCCTGTGGTTGCCCAACTTCATGAATTGTCCTAGTACCCCATTCTACTTCATCTTTGTATAAAAAGTCTGGGCCTCTCCACCATGAAGTAACTGGCCCTAGCTCTTGAGGTCGACGACCTCTAGTTACCCAGTCTGCATGGTTGTCTTCACCTTTGATCCATCTCCACTCACTCATGTCTTTACTTGCTGCTTGGATCTCTCCAATTCGAGCACCAATTCGAACTCCAATTCGTAAAGCTTGAAACGAGTAGATTTCTTTTTTAGCATACAGAGAACAGTCTCCGAGTCAGTGAGATGCACCACTTTGTCAAACTTGATTCTCATTTCTTTCCCAATGATCTCTCTTCCTCTCTTTGCCAGTACTGCTCCATTGAGCTCCAACTGGGGAGTTGACAGTTTTCTGATGGGTGCTATACGAGATTTGGCAAGAACAAATCGACAAAAATAAGACTCATCTCTCAGCCTCCAACGTATATATGCCACAAAGCCAAATGCTTTGTCACTTGCATCGCTAAAGATTACAAGTGTTGGGGAACCTTGAGCTCCCTCTGGGGTGAGGCAACGACCATACTCCAATGTGTTGAGTTCGCACATATGAGTAAAGAATGCTCTCCATTTATTCCTGAGTTGATCAGGGAGGGGCTCATCCCAACCTATGCCTAAGTCCCAGGTGTCTCTAAGATAAATTTTGCCGGTTACTATGAAAGGACTTAGTATGCCTAGTGGGTCGTACAACCGCATCACCTGTTCAAGTACAAGACGCTTAGTAAGGATATGAGGAATAGCCTGCGAGACTTCATTTATATCCAAGTCAGGTGCTGTGTGCTGGCCTCTGACCTTCTTTGAAAAGTTTTATTTTGGCTTGAAACTTATGGTATCTGAGCACCCATTCCACAGCACACCTAATACTTGCATGCTTTTGTCCTCCCCTTTACCATTGAAAGTCCAGCCTTTAATCTGAAATCCTCCTTTTTTAACACTGTAGTTGCATCATCAGCTAACTGATGAGCCTCAGAGTCATCACTAACTGACTCAACAATGTCATCCACATACATGGACTCATTGAGCAGAGTAGCTACCCTGGGAAACTTCTCTTTCATCATTTCAGCAGTCTTGAGGATTGCCTCAGTACTAATTGCTGGTGCTGGGCGGTCACCCATGTTGACCCTCGTTATTGCATACGTGTCTGGTTTTTTAGTAGCATCCATATTGCGCCACAAGAATCGATGGCAATGTTGTTCAGTGATACCAATGTGTATAGAGTTGAACATTTTCCTTACGTCACCAATGAGGACTGATTTGCCCTCACGCCATCTTATCAATATGCCCAGAAGAGAAGAAATGTAATTGTCTGGGCCCTTTGCGAGGGCCTCATTGAGTGACTGTCCTTCAAAAGTCTGACTAGAATTGAAGACAATTCTGACTGGTGTAGACATGGACTTAGGGTTTTCTACAGCCAAGTGGCTGATGTAAAAGACTGGTCCATTCCACTCCTCGAGCTCTTTGTCGGATAACTTTCTGGCGACACATCTGTCTAACATGTCCTGTATCTGTTCACAGTAGATCTGCTTCCACTGCTCACCCCGCTTGAGCAGGGACTTTTCTGTACTTCTGAGAGTTGCAAATACAGCACTGTAATTATCTGGCAGAAGTTTTGGATCTATAAGCCACGGGTATTTAGTTACCCATGCTTCAAGCTTTGGGTCATAGCTGAGATTACTACGAATTATTTCTACCTCTTGTTGTTATGTAAATGAGTAGGTGTGCCCCCTTATTGGGCATTTCCCACATTTGCAAGAACCACATCGAGGTTGGATTTCAGTTACCATCTCCTCACAGTGTATGAACTTCTCTACAGTGTTCATTTCTGCCCGTGTCAGACAAGTCTGTGCTGACTGCTGAATTGGCAAATCTCATTCCACACAGGAAGAGCCAATAAGATTACTAACCACTGGCAGCTGTTGCAACAGTGGATGTAATCCTTGGAGGCAGTTTCCAAAAGTGCCCTCCATAAGGCTCAGATGTGACCCTGCTTTGTCTATTTCAACTTTTGGATGGTGACCAAAGTAGTCGTTCCCTAACAGGATATCCACAATACCACCCTCCCGAACTAAAGCAGACAGATCTTTCCGATGAGGAAAGAGGGACTTGAGGGTTTCAAAGTTCAAGCTAGAGACAGGGCTAGTAATTTCATCCATGCAATAAGCAACTATCGAAACTACTTCTCCTTTACTGTTTAGCAAGTTGAGCCTGTAGCAATTTGTGTGATGTTCTGTTACAACATTACCTACACGTGTGATCTCTAAATGGGTGGTGCTCACCTTTTTAGCTTTCAACCTTTTGACAGCATCTTTGGAAACATAAGTGGCGTTTGAACCGCCATCAAAGAAAATCATGGCTTGCTGTGACGATCCAGCAACATGCACTTCCTGTATTGGAAATATAGAGTATGAAGAGCCTTGTCTAGCATGGCTCGTCGACCTTTCATCCTTAAGCGGTTGAACTGGTTGACTGCTAGACTTTCCTTCAGGTTTAGGGTTTAGTGCTGCTCCTCTACATAATAGAGAGTGGTGGTCAGTTCTCCCTCACCGGTCACAGGGAGTCTGGTCAGGACAGTCCTGACGCCTATGGCCTTTCCCACACTTGAAGCATGATTTGTGCTTAGACAACAAAGCTATCATATCTTTTCTCAACATCTTCTTGAACTTGTTGCACTCCATGGTGGTGTGCTTTGTTTGTGCATTAGTGTGGATCAGACAAGGAGAATAGTTGCTATTAGGAGCCTCTTCTGCACTAGCAGCATGAGTCTTTGTAGCAACCCTTCGTTCTGTCTTCTCCTGCCATTGTCGATTAGAGTTTAGTTCAGAGACTTCTCTAACGCACATGTCCCTTTCTTCCTCCAATAACTGCATAAAACTAGTGAAAGGGTGGATTCTCTGTTGCACAGTCATAGACCGGTAAATGCGTAACCAGTCACACCTGATAACTGAAGGCAGCTTCCCTTTAAGTATGTCAATTTGGGCTCCAGTAACAGCAGACAGCTGTTGTACCTCTCCCAAATGACTATAGCACAGTTCCACAGTGTTTACAAACTCAATTAAGCCTCTGGTATCTCCATCAGAGAGAGGCTTTAGTTTGTCAAGATCAGCAAATGCGAACTTAACTGCTGCACTTGCATCTGAATACAGGTCCTCCAACCTTTTCCACATGCGCTCATGCGCCATTGGCTGAATTGCTAAAATAGCCTTAACGTGTGTGAGAGCCTCGCCTTTCAGGCATTGCTTCAAGTTCCAGGCCCGCTCTTCCTCAGATATACACTCCGAGTGAGCATATGAGAGCCATACAGCCCGGAATTGGGGCCAGGTTCTCCGGTCTCCATTGAATGTAGGAAGGGCGGCCCTTTTGAATCTAGAGTCTCTATTACTACCTACAGGTGTCTTTCCATTATTGTTACTATAGCCCCTATGCGTAGGAAGGGTAGATGTGCTGATATATTGACCAGGAAGTCTGGTGCCTTGATTATATGCAGCTGTTACACTAAGGTTTAATGTACGCTCTGTACTACTAGGTGAAATGTTACCTGTTCCTATTAGTGGAGTGCTGCTAAGAAATGAACTCTGTGGTCTAACAATGCTAGGAGTCATGATACTCATTGACCTATTGACATCATTTGATGCTTGACTAAGCTCTGCATTACTCATCTGTTGTGGCAGCGTTGTAACCTGCTGTGACCTAATGACCTTTCAGGTATAACTTGCAACTGAGTGCTTACCATCTGCCTACCTACAGACCTCATAGTCTGCAGTGGTGCTGGACCACTGTCTACACCTAGTGTCATAGAGCTCTCACTTGAGGCTACTTGTACATTGACATGATTGGAACTACTCGAATTATTAGGCATAGAGCTGGTTGTGGCTGATAGGTTTGGGTGACTAGAAGTGAGTGATGAGCTAGCAGCAGAAAGAGGTAGAGCAGGTGTGAATGAAGTTAAGCCAGTAGCGATAACAGAGGATTGAGTGCTGATATTGTCATTAGTGACAAGTGAATCACTTTCTGTGGTGCTAGAATTTTCATGAATACTCTCAGCAGACACTGTCTGATGCAACTTAGGTACATGTGACCCCTGTTTGACTAGCATAACCTTATGCTGAAGAGAGGTAATGTATGTATCTACACTAGCATAAAAACTACTATAGTCTTTTACATCTAGTTTAAGCATAGTATTCACTTTAGATTTAACATCACGAATGATAGATTCAACTTCCCTAAAAACAACATCGCTTCCACTACAAAGTTGCTCCATCAAAAATTCCTTTTGGTCAAGCAAAACCTCAATATCTTTCTGTAAAACATTAGCTTCACAACACTTCATATCACGCTCATAATGTATAACTGCACTAATAGTGTCATCATAATGCTTTTGCACGTGTTCAAAATACTGATGCAAGTCAAGCTCATTAACAACTTTATGTGAAAAAAAACTGCTATCTAAATCTTTAGTTAATAGGTCACAATACAGTTCATGTAGACTCGTGAACTTGGAAAGTTCATCGTCCAAGAGATCTGCCAGGCTGTCTATATCTTGCATAGGCTTCTTGCGAGATACAGCATTAGAAATCTTAGTACTTATGGATGTCACCTTTGATTTAGAGCGGCTTCGCTGATCTCTCAGTTGAACGAGCTCTGTTTCCATGATGATGGCTTGGCTTGCAGTCTCAAAATCTTGTTACTGTACTGGATTCGCTCCCAGGAAAGCACTTGTTAACGGACCACTTGATGAGTAGTATACATAGTTTGCTTTGCTGTATTGTTACTCATAAGCAGTCGTACTATAAAGTACAAGAAATAAACATTGAGTAATACAATATTGCAGGACTAACAGTACATAATTGCATAATAGTGGTTTAAAAATTACCATGCAAATATGATTTGACAAAGAATGCAGAAATAATAATATGACAGTAATACTTGTTACAAACTCACACAAGATTTTGCTTCTTTAGAGCCAAGAAACACCTAGATAAACAGGTGCTACTTTGCACATATATAATATAGATTCTGTAGCAGAAGCTAAAAAGAACAAAAGCAAACTTTAAAATACAGATACTAATTTAAAATACTACATGCATGATAAAATGCATTCTTCACAAAACAATTAAAACACAAGAATAAAACAAGCATTATTTTATGTACTTACATAAATTGTATAGAAATATCAGTCCAGATGATAGGCTACTGCTGTAGAAAGCAATTGCTACATTTTAAAATGAATAATATGTATAAATAAAATAGTTTAAAGTGTGTAAGCAGTAATTATGGATGCTTACACAAAGGTGTCTGGTTGAGCACTGACTCAGTGACCTAATTTAACAGAGCAAGGCAGCCAAGAATGTTTTGTGGTAAAAATGCTTCCTACCTAATGACAAAAACATATGTCATGATTCATTTCAATGTTTGACCAACAAGCGCTGTAAACTATCCCAACACAGTGATGACGTCAAAAAAAATGGATAACTGGTCTTGTGCCAAGGTGTTGTTAAAGAAATGAAATATTAGTCTCATTTGTAATACCTTGATGTTGTTATTACAGTGAACCTCCGTCATGCAACTGTCACAGATTCTGAGTGCTGTATATAGTATCATAAACAATGTTATAGCAGGACAATAGCTATTGCGCAATACGCTGATGAGTCATGATCATAAATTTAGAAGCATTGTTCTATTACTAGATTTTTCCTGAATGGATTTTCTGGAAGTTTCTAGAATAATTGTAAGGAGGTATAAATAGCCTGACTGCAGCAGTTCAATGGAATTCAAGAATTCAGTTTACAGCGTGCATGGCTACAAGTCAGCAATAAAGGATTATATCATACACTCACAGCAATCTTCTGCATATTATTACTTATACATAGTTAGCCGCAATATTACACCCGGACGTCTTAACTCTTAGCCTTGTGCAGACATCAGGATACAATCACAACACCAGATATCTCGAACCTGTCACATTGCATCACCACATTGTGACAACTTGGGGGCTGCTCCGGGAATATCTACCGTTGATCAGGATTATATCAGTCTAACTCACGCAAGACATAAAGAGTACCAAAAGACAGTCAGTAATGGCGGAGACTAGTATGAGCAGTATGCGGAGGGCAATGGATATGGGCGAGAAGCTTGGATTAAAGGATGCTGAGCTAGCTAAATTCATTGAAGAGAACGAACAAAAGTTTGCAGCGGAGATTGAACGCGAGGAGAGACGGATGGAACGAGAAGCCAAAAAAGAGGCTGAGGACAGACAACTACAAATGCAAATGAAGCAAATGGAGATAGACAGCCAGAAACAAGCAAGAGAATTGGAGATGCAAAAAGAGATAGAAGAAAAGAGGTTAGAGCTCGAGATGAAAAAACTGGAAGTGGAGACTATTAGGAGGGATGACTCCAAAAATGAGAGTACAGGACTAGAGTGGGTTAGCAATAAACCTAAACCGAAACTACCAGTGTTTGATGAGAAAACAGATGACATGGATAGTTACCTGCAGCGATTTGAATGGATAGCTGAAAACTATCAGTGGGATAAAGCTGAATGGTCATTCCATTTGAGCCAATATCTCAAAGGTAAGGCTACAGAGACTTACACTAGAATGGCGGCAGAGAATAGGAAGGACTACGATCAGGTGAAGGAAGCTCTGTTAAAACGCTACAATCTCACGGAAGAAGGCTACAGAAAGCGATTCAGAGAGAGTAAAGCCGAGCACGACGAAACACCACAACAATTTTTAGTTCGACTCAGTACCTACATTGACAAGTGGGTGGAGCTATCGAACTGCAAAGACCTGAAAGAACTCAACTTGCGAGAACAATTCATAGCGGCATGTCCTACGGATCTCGCTGTACATCTAAAGGAGATGAAATTTGACAGCTGTGACGAGTTGGCTGAAGCTGCTGACCGATACCTGACAGCTCATGGTCACAAGATGTCATTCATAAGGAAGACAACTCCAAATGAGACAACCATCACCGGCCACAGTTATAACGAAAAGGGGCATAATGCAAATCGGTGTAATAAGAAGCCTCAAAAGTACTGCGCACACTGCAAGATGAATAACCATAACTTAGCCGAATGTCGAAGACTCAAGACACCTACGCACAAGGCGGGTGTGGCTGAAGGGGAGACAAATCCAGAAGGACAGAATACGGATGAAATTAAGCTAAGTGGGAAGCGTTACGTACAAGTAGCATGTTGTAAAGGTAAAGTTGGTAAAATGGAGAATGGAGTAAACTTGGTTGGAGGTTATGTAAATGGTAAGCAGGTTGAGATGATTAGGGATACTGGATGCACCACAGTAGTGGTCAAGAAATCACTGGTAAAAGCTGATCAGTATACAGGAGAGCAAGGATATCTACGAATGGCAGATAACACTGCTAGAAAACTGCCATTTGCCAAAATCAGCATCAATACACCATTCTATCAGGGAGATGTAACGGCGATGGTTATGGAGACACCCATTCACGATCTAATGCTTGGAAATATTTCAGGCGCTCGATCCCCATGTGATCCACTACCAGAACAGGATCGGGAGTGTTCTGCGGTTACGCGCGCACAAGCTATAGAAAACAAACGAGGAGAAAAACCATTATCAGTTGTCAGCAATGAAAATATCGAAGTAAACAGAGAAGACCTCATCAAGTCACAGAGAGAAGATGATTCTCTAAAGAGGCTGTATGACGCTACAGAAGCAATAACGAAAGGCAAACAACAAACCAGGTTCATGGTGAAGAAGAACATCCTTTATCGTGAATATTATCACCCAGGGTATAACAGCGGACAGCCGATAAAACAAGTAGTTGTACCGAAAACTCTACGTGTCGCTGTGATGAGACACGCCCACGATTCTTTATTGAGTGGACATCTGGGAATCCGTAAAACTACTGATCGAATCCTAACCAACTTTTTCTGGCCGGGTCTACATGATGAGGTTACGAGATTCTGTCGATCCTGCGACATCTGTCAACGCACTGTAAAGAAAGGTTCAGTACAGAAGGTTCCTCTACAGCGAACTCCACTAATTGAGACTCCATTCAAGCGCTGCGCTGTCGACTTGATTGGACCGATTAACCCTCCGAGTGAAAAAGGGCATAGATATATACTAACTCTGGTGGACTACGCTACTCGATATCCCGAGGCTGTTCCACTGAAAGAGATAAGCTCAGAGGCAGTGGCTGAAGCTCTAATCGACATTTACAGTCGAGTTGGAATACCTGAAGAAGTAATCAGTGATCGAGGGACCCAATTCATATCTGAGTACATGGAGGAGTTCGCCAGACTACTCGGCATGAAGCAGATGCCGACAACCCCCTACCATGCTATGGCTAATGGACTGGTGGAGCGATTCAATGGCACACTGAAGTCAATGCTGAAAAAGTTATGCCATCAGGAGCCAAGGCAGTGGCACAGATACATAAACCCGGCACTATTTGCCTACAGAGAGGTCCCACAGGAATCTACTGGATTCTCACCATTCGAGCTGCTGTATGGAAGGACAGTACGAGGGCCGATGGATATTCTACGACAGCTCTGGACACAGGATGATGTCGATGGAGAGACCAAGAGTAGCTACCAACACGTATTTGATCTGCGTGCTAAGCTGGAAGATACGATGGAGTTGGCTCAGAAAGCCCTAGAAGGAAATAAGCAGAGGTACAAGCATTACTTCGACAAGAAGGCAAAGAAAAGGGAATTTCAAGAAGGTGACAAAGTTCTCATCCTGCTTCCTACTAACCACAACAAGTTACTAATACACTGGCAGGGACCATACAACGTAGAAGAGAAGGTCGGGATAAACACATACCGAGTTCAGGTCAAAGGTAAAAGCCGAACCTACCACGCTAACCTGCTGAAGAAATACTACGTGAGAGATAGTGAAAAGGAAATAACTGAGGTAGCTGGTATCGGAGAAGTAGAAAAAGAGGAAGGCACACTGGCAGAGTTATATTCAGGAAAGTCAGTCGGAACTGTGAAAGATCTGAAGATGGGAGAAAATATATCTGATGAGCAGAGAAAGCAGATCGCGGACATCGTCAAGGACTACACAGACATATTCACAGACAGACCGGGAAACTGCAATCTCATCAAGCATCCGATTACTCTAACCAGTAACAAGCCCATCAAATCCAAACCCTACACATTACCTTATGCAGTGAGAGAATCACTTAGAGAAGATATAAAAGATATGCTGAACACAGGGATCATCAGAGAATCAAACTCTCCATATGCATCACCAGTCGTACTTGTGAAAAAGCCTGATGGATCCAATCGACTATGTGCTGACTACCGGAACTTGAACAAAATAACAGTGTTCGATCCAGAGCCAATGACAACAGCAAGTGATCTCTTTCAAAAGATGAGCGGTGATCACTACTTCTCGAAGGTAGATCTAACTAAGGGCTACTGGCAAATTCCCGTAGAGGAGAATGACATACCGAAGACTGCATTTGTCACTCCAGATGGACAATACGAGTTCATCAGGATGCCGTTTGGGATGGTCAACTCTGGAGCAACATTTGTACGTGGCATGAAGAAGCTATTAAAGGATTTACCAGGAGCAGACAACTACATCGATGACATCATCGTACACACTGCCAAATGGGAGGATCACTTGGACACACTGAGAGAACTCTTCACTCGTTTGGCCAAGGCACAGCTCACAATCAAACCGACGAAATGCTACCTCGGTGGAACATCTATAGAGTTCCTAGGTCACAAGGTCGATCGGGGAGAACTGAAACCGATGGAAGACAATGTGGAGAAAATTACTGAAGCTCCAAGGCCTCTAACCAAGACTCAAGTACGGTCGTTTCTAGGATTGACGGGATACTACCGAGAGTTCGTCCCAAATTACGCGGCGATAGCAAGTCCTCTATCGGACTTGACTAAAAAAGGACAACCTAATAAAGTTATCTGGACAGATGCGCAAGAGAAGGCATACCGGAAATTAAGAGCGACCATAACCGAGAAACCAGTTCTGAAACTACCCGACATAACGAAGCAGTTCACCCTAAGGACTGACGCGTCGGGCACTGGACTCGGAGCTGTACTACTACAAGAACATGATGGAAAGCTATTTCCTGTCAGCTATGCTAGCAGAAAACTACTGGACCGGGAAAGGAATTACTCAACAATAGAGAAAGAGTGCCTGGCAATTGTATGGGCTGTAAAGAAATATCTACCATATCTCTACGGCGTGGAGTTCATACTACAAACGGATCACCAACCACTAACCTACATCAATCGAGCAAAGTATGAGAACAGCAGAGTGATGAGATGGGCACTATATCTACAGGATTATCGCATGACGGTGGAATCGATCAAAGGGAAAGACAACGTCGGAGCGGACTACATGAGCAGAATAGACTCAGAATCTTAATGCTGGAAATTTGACTATAAATTTCCTCTTGAATGGGGAGTTGTCACAGATTCTGAGTGCTGTATATAGTATCATAAACAATGTTATAGCAGGACAATAGCTATTGCGCAATACGCTGATGAGTCATGATCATAAATTTAGAAGCATTGTTCTATTACTAGATTTTTCCTGAATGGATTTTCTGGAAGTTTCTAGAATAATTGTAAGGAGGTATAAATAGCCTGACTGCAGCAGTTCAATGGAATTCAAGAATTCAGTTTACAGCGTGCATGGCTACAAGTCAGCAATAAAGGATTATATCATACACTCACAGCAATCTTCTGCATATTATTACTTATACATAGTTAGCCGCAATATTACACCCGGACGTCTTAACTCTTAGCCTTGTGCAGACATCAGGATACAATCACAACACCAGATATCTCGAACCTGTCACATTGCATCACCACATTGTGACAGCAACATTAATTTGTTCCAGTGTTGGCATCGTAAGGCGATATGACAGATAGAGGTATATAAAAATACATAGACATTATTTAATGCAAACACCTCTTGACAATAAAATATCAAAATTGTATATATGTACTATACATTTGTATTAAAATTAGGAACAGAATAGTTTATAAACCTTAGTACCTATAGTCAACAGCAACCAATTTACTGGTTATGGTCTGCAATAGAATTTAACATTACTATGTATACTACAAACCGAATGAAATTCTTAAATTTGAGACTGATGTATACCATAAGCTTTGAATCTAACTTAAATGAGTTTAGCTTACTAAACACACTTGAAGCTAAGTTTTAGTAAATATTTTACTAAACTTTAATTTCGTTATCGTCTTAATTTATTGTTTTACGAAACACGAAGAATGCTAAACTGAGAGAGGGAGAGCAAGATTTGTATCTCTTTCAGGCGTTGCGGGAGGGAATTCGGCAAATAACAAATCGGCATTTTTGTGACTCCAACGTATGCAGCATACCGACCACTAAATTGAAGTTTCGAGAAACATTTGTGTTAATGTCATATGGCGAAACAAATGCCATAAGGAGAGGACAAAAAAAACACACCTTGTTTTGCATCGTAAGGCGATAAAGCCATAAAACAGGGATGCCGTAACTCGGTGGTGTATTGTATAGTAGACACTCCTACAACATGAATAATCTGTTCTAGAAACGTTTGTCATACGAACAGTAAAGTACATGTAATTTGTCTTATACGTTCCAAGATCTTCATAAACTCACCCCTTTGCCCTTTCAAAAAGGAAAAACTAGACCAAACATTCATTTCTTGGCTGTAACGTAACTATTCTTATTGGTTTGTAGCAACAAATTTTCCCTTTTTCTTATCACTTTCACTCGATTTATGGTCCATGAATGCGATAAACTATACAAACATGTATATAAATCTCAGTGTTTGTTGGTTTTTTGTCTTTCCTGTGTACAGTTATAGCAATTAAAGTCTAGAAATGAAAATCTGCATGGCAGCAGCTTTGATCTCGGAACCTCCCGTCCACAGGGGGACTAACGTAACCAATTAAGCCGCTCGGGATATAATTGGTTCATTGAGCAGATAACTATTATTTGAGTTAAAATATGCATAAAAATGCTGTGAGTAATATGCATGTTGACACGGCTATTTCACAATCAAGTGTACATCAAGGATTTCAATTTTGTTATAACACTGTACTGTTTGTTCAATAGCAAAATACTTTGTGAGGTTTAAGATCTTGATAAAGTAAGAAAAAGTCTCTACAGCGCAGAAAACCATTTTCATTTTGGTGAATTAGAACGGAAGCTATAGCCATTTATGTCATCAAAATCTCCCCATTTTTGAACGTTATATCGTTTCACTCGATTTTTGTGATCAATATCATGAGTAAAACTTCAAGAAGACATAATTATGTATGTATTTTGATAATGATTCCCATAGCCCAGTAAAATTTCCAATAAAAAATATGACACTCATGTCACAAAGCTCCCATTTCTTGTATTTTGCTCATTTTATTGAAAATGCCCACCCGTTATGAGTTTTTAGTGTTTTTCTAGAGTGTGGTTTTAGAAGGAGGTAGTTTGAAACATTAATGCACCAGGTTGTCATTGTCAACTTCATAGGATTCTTCTGGCTCTTAGCTTCAAAATGAACACTCCATATTGTTTGTACAATGCATATTACGCCAGCTATAAGCTTTGATTGAAAACAAGACATTGACAAGGTAAAATATGTAGTGTTCGTACCCCACTCTGATTTGAGAGAAGAAATACATATATACTATTACAATCTATGTTTGGTTGTTGGCTTTTCATCCCCTTGCTCAAAAAAACAACAACTGACAACATATCCTGAGTGAATCATGCGTGTATTGGGGATAAGTAATCATTTGTGGTATCCGTCACCTGAGTAGTGTTCGTACCCCCTAACTTTATAGCCATGTAAACAGAGAATCAATCAAATACAAATTATTTTTCTTAGTCAACCATCTCAGCTGACATATGAGTGTTGTTTACAGCTGAATTTAGTTGACCTAGGATAACAATGTTTTGATGACCTCACTAATATGCTGGTTTGAAGGGTTTTTCACATCATAGATGCTGCCTAGTTTCCCAATCAATAGACACAGTAAGCACACTTTTTCTGTCTTTATTTGGTGACTGACAGTCTCATTATCCAAAGAAAATGTCAACATTAGCATAGCTTGCATAGCAATGATGAAACATCGATAATTATAACCCTGACCTGATGGGGGTACGGACCCAACAAAATTACACAATATGCTGTTTTGGGTCCCATAAAGTATATATATCAGGAAAGGTTGCTAGAATTGATCAGAAGCTGACTTGCTATCATAGAAAAGAAGGTAAGCACTATATAATTTATACAAAATACTTTTTAGCAACGCAGATAGATACACCAAACACAGCTTCATTCAATCTTGTTGTTCACAATTACGTGATGTAAGACGGAAAGTCAGACATAATGCTCAGTATATATCAGTTGGTTGATGCTCAAAATGACTTCAGAAATGTGATGCAATAAGTAAGTTAGATAGTAAACATAGTTTAATGTGGGCTTTTTGTTGTTAGATCGCCATTGATGAAGATTTTCAAGATTGCCATTGTCAAGATGAGAGGACATTGGTGAAGCATAGCATAATCTGCATTACAGAGGAGAAAGCTAAGGACGCCACTGTGGTAATGGCCTTTAGGGATTTTGCTTTAAAAAGAGTGGAGGAAAAGAAACCAGTAATTCTCAAGCGAGTGCACATATTCACTGATGGTGCTCCAGCACAGTACAAAAGGAGGAACTCATTTCATAACATCAGCCAGCGTGAGATTCGCCTGCAGAGAAACTTCTACGAGACCAGCCATGGAAGTCAGTTTGTGATGGCCTTGGAGCTACAGTGAACTCCAGTGTGTACCAGACTGTTATATCTGGAAAAGCTGTCATAGCAAATCCAAATGATTTCTATGAATACTGTGAAGAAAACTTAAAGATTCCCATCAGAATGGCTAGGGGTTATGTCACCAACCGTGAATACTTTCTCTTGAAGCAAGGTACCATCAATCTAGAGTGACCAAATATTCTGCCAGTCAAGATGGGAGTGAGACAACTCCATGCTGTGAAAAACACACCAGCTTCCCTAGGTTTTCTGAAAGGTCAGCTTTTATCCTGCTACTGTGACTTCTGTCATGACGAAGAGAGCGATGGGTGTATCAACAAAGGCTACTGTGGAGACTGGCTGGAGGAGAAACTGGCAGTGAAGGGAGCTGAGAGGACAAGAGTGGCAGATGTGTGTATTTCAACAACCTGTGCTGCATCTGTACTAGTGGTGGAGACAGATTATAGACAACGCTTGTCTGTGGTGGCAGTAACCTATGAATATAGCTTTGCTGTTGGAGAAGTAATTGGAGTTGATGGAAGTAATCTTGATGTACGGTTCATGAAAGAGGGTGCCAACAAAAGGTTTGAATGGACTAGAGAGCCAGGGACTGTTGGAAGAAAGTTTTTTTTGTGCTTGAAAGTGAAGACATGCAGCCATTTCAGCTCAACCTGAAATAATATTATGTCACAGCCAAGTCATGTGTTATATAAAAAAATACCTTGCATACAAATATGCTTATTTTTTGTATATTAGGTGATGTCCGTACCCCTAAATGACAGGAATAAGTGTAAATGTTGTATTATACAGCTTAATTCAACTTCAACCTACTTTGTTTATAGTTTATCAATTGATCAATAAATAAATGAATGTAGGTTTTCCAATGAAATTTTTCTGTAGCTTTTTTTGTAGTGTCCGTACCCTTTGATTAGCTTCACATTATTTGATGCATAGACATGGTTGTGTTCAAGCTAGCCTTGTGAAACTTTATATGCTGTTAACTTTCATCCGGGAAAACTTGGGAATTTTCATTAGAAGCATGAACCAATCCTGTGAGGCAAATAAAATTTAAAAATTCAAAAGTATACCGAGTTTTACCAAATTGGTTAATTAGTTGGTAAATATTGAACTCCAAGTTCCTCTTCTAGAACACTGATAGCAATTCCATTTTGTGGTCTTAGTGAAGGTTTATACTTGAATTAATATATTCCTGCACATTGAAATGGCTGGCATAGCTTTTAATGTTAATATGAGAGCTGCATTTGATGTCATATTCTAATTTTGTAATGTCCGTACCCCTTCAGACATACCCTGATAAAATGTTAGTTAAAATCAGACCCACTGGAATGGTGTGCTTTATCATTAGGTTTCTGAAAGGCCAGCCTTTTGCGCATACAATTATCTAGATTTCAAATTATTTAAAGCATTTTGGTTTTTTAGCTAAGGTGAAACAAAAAATGCACACTTGATTGTGAAATAGCCGACAGCGTTGAAATGCTATGCACAGTGTTGAAAGGCTCTGCATACCAAGGCATAACAATGCTGTATTACACGCAACATCGCTGAAGCTCGCTCTTATTAGGAAGTTTAGCAATGCGTATGCTAGCTTACTCAAATTAGCGAATGCCAATCACATTCCCTGCCACTGTTTGTAAGCTGTTTTATATTACCCATGCATTGCCGGTAATATAAAACAGCTAACAGCATTCAATTCAGCATTCAACTGGCATTCAATTAAATGGCGGCGCTCTTTTTCAACTTTTCCCCTATGGTGGTAGTCAAATAAAGAAATATGATGGTTGTTCAATTAAAGGTTTTACAGTAGCTATGAAGATACAATAGTCCTAACAGAAGCCTTGCTTATTGTTCACAATCATGTTATGCAATGATTATTAATAAGTTAGTAACACCCAACTACAATGTATATCCATGTACCCAGATATAAGGAAGGTTAACATTAGGTTTATTACAGAGTTAAGATAGGTGTTAATATCAATTATGAACTATATGCAAAATATTGTTTTATTGATGGGTTCACAGACCTAAAACTTGTCTTTATATTGAGTTTTAATGTTTCATTACGTAGCGAAGACTAATGTTGTACTCATTCAACACAGCAACACTGCGAACACACAGCATACATTCGGTTTTATTTGTAACTTTTGTTTAAAATTACTGACATCCGTTCATTAATAAATGATTGTTATTTTCTGTCAGATTAGCGTTTCTTGGGAACTTCCATAGTCGATTTTTTTTTTAATATAAAAAAATGTAAATTCTTAATCTAATACTAACTGATAACCAAAGAAGAACTCTAACAGTCCCGTTGTGGCCTTGTCTTCAGCAGTCGCAGTGAAATGAAGTGTGACATTTAAATTCGTGTCAGCGGAATGCAGTGTTTTATGCTAGTTACCACTCAGGTCTCGCACGGACAATTGAAGAAGAGCACAGAAATCGGCAACTGCTAGTAATGAGTCCTCGGGCCATATAACATGGTGTGGTTGAATACTTATTGTAAGATGGTAAAAATACCTTCAGGGTCTAGACCCTGCTCATTGGCAGTACGTTGCCCAATGGGAAGAGTCTGGACCCTGCCCATTGGCAACCTATTGCCCACGGGCAGGGGCAGTATGTTGCAGGGTAGGAGGCAGTACTGCAACCTTGCCTACAAGCGTTGGAGTATTGGGGAGGGGTCAGTACTTCAACCTTACTTAAAAATTCACTCGTATGCTGAGAGAGTTTTTAGGCGAAGTTATTTCTGTTTTGCTTCTTTAATGTTTTGAATGGTTGCCAATTATTTATGAAGCTTCGTTTAAAATGGTTGAAAACCTGCTATACTGTTTCTGGCTACTTTATTTATTCTGACAGTTGGGTACATTGTCAAATAGATAATTTTCTGGGTTGAGATCTAGCATCCTGGTATGGCTATGCTATAATCATGTCGTCTTGACAATGGCCTAGCCTTTGACAGATTTACTGATTTGGCTCATAAAAGTAATAGTAACGAGAACGATTTAGTTACTGTTTGTTATGTGATATGAGTTTTAACAGGAATAAACTACGGTAATCTCTTTTAATGACACATCTTATATATATACTTGCCATCAAATGGCACAATAATAATAGTGGTCAAAGGAGTCTTTGCACATTAATTTTCCTTAGCTACCCACGCTTGTTCATGTTTTCATTTTTGCTATGTTGAAACTAAAATCATTCCGGCTTTTACAGCATTTTACAGATCAATTTTGTTAACTAGTGGCAGAAAAAGTATAGATAACTGGCATTATATGTGTTATTGTTATAGATAAAAATTAAAGGCTTTTGAGGTAAAGTCTGCTGGGTTTCTATTGGTCTCCAGGTTTGATGGTCACATCAGTTGCTTTGTTCGAAGTTTGCACTATTTTAACATGGAATTTGACATCAGAAACATCTGTGTTTTCCTAGTTCCCATTTTTCTTGAGCCTCACTCCCTTTATTAAACCTTCTCACCAAAGAGCTCAAAGTTTGTTGCAGTTTTTCTGCATGCATCTTTGAAGGCAATGATGGCTGGCTAGCTTGTTTAGATCATGAAGGTTAAATGTGTGTTCCTAAGCAACCAATACGTAGGTAAGGGTTGTACAGTTCTCAGCTGATTTGAAATGACAAAAAAAGGAAACATCCATTTTGCTTTTATATACTGTTCACTTAGCAGGTCTTAGTTTGTATCCCATTTGTGTTACATCTCAACCCACCTGCACTGCCTGTCAATATTTCCTACAAAGATTAGAGTTGGTAACTGATTTTAGTTTAAGTTTTAACTTGTTATATGACAGTTATAGCTGGTATGAGTTTATGCTAGTCTCACATGACAATTATAATTTATATGTAGTTATTTTACAATAATTATACAGTTACTGTATGCATCACATAATCTTATACCTTGACCTTATTTTGTTACAAAACTGTTACAAATGGAAGTGAAATTTCTGGTCTAACATCTCGCGCAAAAATTAAACAGATTGGTTTGCGTTGTTGCTTAGAAACAGCGATTGTAAACAGAGTCGTGTCAATGCCGGTTTTGCGGCCACTAGGGTATCTGACACACCCTACTTAATGCCGCAAATGTGGCCGTTAGGCTTCAATGAGTTAAGCACAGAGATTAAGTAGCTGTGCAGTTGTTCAGAAATATTTAAAGGACCAATTCCATATATTCTGGACACTACATTTGATGAACATAAGTCATGGTAGATTTTTTTTAGAACAACACAGAACTGATTTGCTGCTTATTATAGGTAGCCAATGATGGTGTTTAGCTCCCACTAATATTGCATGGCTGTGGAGTTGTCCATTTAGCAAAAAAGTTTAAAAAAGTACCCCTTCTGGACACTACTCGATAGAATTGGGAAATTTGTTTCCGATTTTCAATGTCAGAATTTATCAAATCGCCCAGGTTAGCCAAAATTAAACTTGGTTTACATTGGAGTAGCACAAACCATCTTCACAATGATGTATATCTCGACCGGTTTTAACCAATTCTAGACCGAGTACTTGCAAAAAATGAACACACCATACCTTCTGGACACTACATTCTGGGCACTACAACTTTGTCCACTATGTATTGTCTATAGAAGTTGACTTTTCACAGAACTTTATTAGCTGTATTTATTACCAGGAATTGACAAAATTTATTTACAGCATAATATAAGAGGACAAAAAAATGTTCGAATTTTATTATGACTAATAAAAGTGTAAGTTTATGATAAAATTATTTTTTATAGCAGCAAGACCAAAAAAACGTAATTAATTTAAAGTCCTTTTTTTGTATTGCTCGCTAACAACTTGGGAGTTTTCAAGTTCGTAAGATATAAGCGAAGCATCATCAGGGCTTATAATTGGCACCGCAATCAAAATAAAATTGGCATGAACGAGTTGAGGCTTGTCTTTGGCAGGCATTTGTAGGTTCCATTTGATGTGGCAGTCATGAAATTAACATGTATCTCATTTTGATCACTGTTGATTTTCTCGATTGATCCTATATATGCTCCACATTCATAAGCTACAACTACCAGTTTCCCAATAGCGAAGTGGTTAGGAAGACTAACGTTATGACCAGGAGAAATAACCACAGTTGCAGGTGCCAATGTACTGGGATGTGGAGCTGGCGTTATTGGGATGGTTTTGAGAAAATTTGTTTTAGTTTCAAAGTTGAATGTATGAGTGGGTGAGCAACAATTAGTGCAACGACAAAAAGAATTTCGGTTGCCGTCTTTGGTTTCACGTAGTGAACGCCATGGGTGCCAGGCAGAATTTATATTCTTTCCCAGATCTTGTCAAATCCTTGCCTTTGGTGTTCTGCAGCAATGTCTTCTTTTAACGCAAATGTGACATCAACAGCCTGGTTTGAAGATGCAGCCGCATTGAAAAATTCAACGGCATTCCTCGCTTCAACTTTACCAGCTTTCACATGTGTCCATACATATATTTTCACACACTCACCCACCCCATCAACCACGCCTTTGCCATGGCTGGTAGCAAAGTAGTTCCACTCAAGTGAAGCATCGAGTGTTTTTTGTACATGATACAGTTTAGAAAAAATATAGTTTTACTGGAACAACAATAATAATAATTGAAGGGATTATTAGTTTCGGCTATCATGAGTAGAAAGCGATTTGTTTGATGTTTCCCCTAAAAGTTTCCTAGACTGTTCTGTCTCTCCCTCAACAAATAAGCTCTTCACCACTCAATGATCAGAGTAAATGTTGAGTGCAACTACCTATATATAAATATTTCTCAAAGTATGTGTGTGGATATCTGTGTGTCATTCCGGCTATAGATATAGCTTTAGCGCATGCAGATTATTTTACAGATGCGGCCACACTTCACGACGCCCCTGTTAAAAATATTTTTTGTGAGGTTCAATTACTACATTTTTTCGGTGCGGACAAGTATACTGTATTTTTGAGAAGAGCTTCGAAATTCTCTCACACTTTGGTCAGACAACGTACGATATCTCATTTTTACATTTGCACTAGTATCGAGAGATAATAGTATTCAAAGTTTTGATGGCTATCTTCTGGTGGAACGGTAACCTTTTTCAAACACACACACTTCTATGCAAGAATTTCAATTACAAAAACAAATATTTTGTGTAAGTTTTATGTATGTACCTCCCAAGTTAGAAAACAGATAATCACTTATGTTTATGGCATTATAGCCAATTCAGATTTTCGTGATTACACAGATAATTAAAGTAGCAGCACTGTCTCTGACAGTGGTGAAAGTAATAGTTTTGTAAGAGTAAGGAATGTTGTAGAGGATCGTTTTAGCTTCGTAGTGATCATAGCTTCACATCGCTTTATCAATACACAAAGTATAAATACATTGAATTTATTGCATGGCAGCATTTTTTTAACATATTGGAGTTCTAAATAAAATATGTAACAAAACTGTTTTAGATAGTTTGAAATTGAAAAAATATTGTTTGCATATATCATGAAGCAATATCCGCATTTTTCAGTAAAATGGATGGCCGTCGGCCGATAGCTAAATTTGTACATGGATGTTATACAAGAATTGTTATTATTAATTCAACATATTCATGATTTTTATTTTGTTTTCCCAGTTCGTAATAATTGTATCATTAACGAATCATCCTTTATTGTAATCATAGCAAAACTGGCTTAATTTAGCTATTACTTGCTAATTATTTCACATTTATATCTAAACCCTTTTATAGTTGTTTTATTTTTTATAATTTATTTGATCTGCACAAAACCTTTTCCTCGTGATATAAAATTTGAAAGATACGGTTTGACAGAGTTAGAAAACCTTTACAGTTGTTTTTATTTTCTATTAAATTATTTCAACTACACAAAACACTTTTCTCATGATATGTAGTTTGAAAGTTAGAATGGCACGTGTTGTTATATGTTGAATAAAAATCAATTTTTCTCGGTAAAGGCTTCTTTATTTAAGTTGTTTTGTTTTTCTCTTGATTCATTTGAACTGCAGAAAAAATAGTTTCTCAGTAAATGAAGTTTAAAAGTTAGAATGGTAAATATTGTATACGGCATGTTAAATACAAATAAATTTTCTTATCAAAGATTTTTTTATTACCCAGGCAACGCCGGGTAGCACAGCTAGTTCTTCTATATGTCTAGGACCTTATAACAATGCTCCGAATACACTTGTAAAGTATTAATAACAATTTGAAGCTACAGCTTTCTCACTTCTAGACACTACAGTTTCTTCTGGACACTACAATATTTTGGACGCTACCAAAATGAATACCATCTTTTTAAACTGCTGAATTACCGTGAAACAAAAGTTTTGCTATTAAAATTTTTTATAGAGGGTACTAACAGAGAATTTAAAAAAAAAATTTTTTTGAATAGTGTATGCGAGAAATATCGAAACTTTTAAAGGTTTTCCCTTCTGGACACTACACGGGTTCATGTTTTTCTTGTGTTTGTAATTTCAAGGATTAAAACTGAGAATGAGATTTTTTTCTATTTTATGTAATTGCTGATAATGTTAGCATGTATTATAATTCATAGTGTCTTTGAGAACAATTGTATAGTTACACAACATGACCATAAGGGATATCAATATTTTTTAGATTTTAGCTCTTTTCCTGAGACACCGTCTTTGATACACTATATATATTTATGTGGCAACATGAGGTTTTAAGAAATAATAGCAACATGACCTGCAGACTTTTAGCTTCATTTTGATACCCATATTGTTGGTGTACCTTGAATTTTAAAGATCTTCACTGAGGTTGACGTTCATACGGAATTGGCCTTAGGCAATAAGTAGGTGCTGGATGTCACGAGTTGTAGTCTCATCTAATGCTCTATTTTATCCTAACATTAAACTTTGGAGATGATAGGCGGACGGTCAGACAGACACTGTTATTATTATGTATAGTAAATAATATTTAAAGGCAATAAGTAGGTGTTGGATGTCACGAGTTGTAGTCTCATCGAATGCTCTATTTTATCCTAACATCAAACTTTGGAGACGATAGACGGACGGTCAGACAGAAACTGCTATTATTATGTATAGTAAATAATATTTAAAGGCAATAAGTAGGTGTTGGATGTCACGAGTTGTAGTCTCATCTAATGCTCTATTTTACCCTAACATTAAACTTTGGAGATAATAGACAGACGGTCAGACAGAAACTGCTTTTATTATGTATAGTAAATATATATTTTTGTTTTACTTCATCATCCTTAACATTAATTATTAGTTAACTTTATTAATTATTACTACTTTAATTATTTATGCTATTATATTACTTTACTTCTAGTATCCTTCCTGTCATGCTCATATTGTTATACTAAGTTAGCCATTTATTATGAGACATTTTATTTAGCCAATTTATTATAGTTCGCCAACTTTTAAAGTCAGGAAGTATTTTCTTGAGATGATTCAACTGAGTCATCTTATCTCTTACTGGATTTTTCTAAAGGTCAAAATCACTGTTAGTTTGAGACAATAGTGTTAACATTGTTTATAGGTTTTACAGTGACTGCTGCTATTTGCAAGTTCATTGAGAGCTCAATAGGATTGTTTGTGTCACAATTTGTATGACTGAGTCTCACACTTTTCTTTTCATGTCCGAGTTTTGCACTGGTTGTCCCTGATACGTTATAGCACTTAGTATGTCCAAGTTTTGTACTACTTGCCTTGTATATAATGCACATCAGTTCTTGGTTGTCAGGTGTCATCTTGGAGGGGCTATGTACTTCCCATCAACCTTATCCCTCTTCACTTGTTGGCACTTATGGTTACCGGAAGGTTCTCTCATAGGATATATGTAGCCTACAGCGCAGTAAGTACTATGAGATACACTAACGTTTATGAGATACAATCTTGTCTATGATATATACCCGTGTCTATGGGATATGCTTGTCTCTATGAGATACGCCCGCCTTCATTACGTCTTTTATACTATCATTTTAAAAAAATAAAATTTTATTTAAAAATGTATCTAAAGAAGGTTGCCTATTCTCTTCTGTTAATGGGGATTGTAAAATGTGAGGGACCTAGGCTAAGTCATCAAATGAATAAGCATTGTGTGCGTTCCCATGAATTACATTAGTACACTAGTTCATTATCTGGTTGTAGTACATCCTTACGACTTAGTAGCCTGTGTTCAGGCTGTGATTCACAATCAATGTAATATCAATTAGACAGGTAGTCTGCACCCTTTGTTCTATTGTTCAGACATGTTTAAAGTTGTATTTTCCATTTATCATTAGGTATCAAAGCAAGCAAGTTAAGGATATGGTATGCATGTTTGACCCAGAGAATTATCTCCCCTTGATTTTGTTTTAGTTCAGAGAAAGCCAATGCAATGGCATCAATTTGGATTACTAAAATGTCTGAGCCATGTTATTTATAAATCAAGCTTGTCGGATCTGTGTCTGCTAGTGTAATGGCCGTGTTATTAATGACCGTGCTATTTCGACAAAGTTTCAAAAACTAAGTTTAATCGACTCAAAACTTCAGTATTACAAGATCAAAAGTATACTGCACAAAGCAGCAAAAGTTTCATAAACCAGAAGTGTAGAAGTACAAAAAGAACTAACGTTCTGTCAGTAGCCGCTCTTTAGTTCTCGGTCAGCTAAAAGTGCCTTCGGAAGTTTTGCTATCACTACTATGTTTCCATGACTCGCATAATGCGCATGTTTCAAATAATTCGAATGATCCGCAAGTTGAGTTACTCAGCAATCGAGCTTTTCAATGAACACCTGGCGATGCGGATTTAACACCAGTACTTGACCCCATAGGGCAAGTATTAGCCTAATTAATGAATCTATAAATATCTAGGCAGTCTTGTCAAGCTTAGCTTAGCAGCGATCGTTCGGAACGTTTGCGCATTGAGACTGCTGAAATCGAAATAAAAACGACTGAAGCGTGAAAATGTTTTTAATGTAATAGCCAACGATAGTCTAATGTGCATTAATCGCAAGTACCGTTTCCATGATTCGCAAGCACGATGGATTCGATAAAGTTTTGCGGATCGCAAAACTCGCTTAGCTTGCGCATTTATGTGGATAGCTTGCGGATTTATGCCGTTTCCATGACGCGGATAACTTGCGGATTGGCTCTAATTTGCGAATTATGCGGGTCATGGAAACGCAGTGTATGCCTCAAGAACGAGTAGTCTAATGGACTTGAAGCTATGAATTTATATTAACATTGTATACACACAAAACAATTGTATATGCACAGACAACAAAATTTTAATCCTATATATACTGGAAGTACAAAAAAACCCAGCGGAACTATGAATCCAAGGTGAATCAGATAAGTAAACATTTCCCTGAATTATCTGGAGCGCATGTGTTAAAGTGTTAAACTTGAATTGTTTTAAACATTCAGAAGTTGTCTGATCATAAGCTAGAATATGATAGCATAAGATATGATATAGTGAAACTAGTTGACTTTGAGAGTGGTTGAAGTTTGCTGCATACAATTATTCCTTAACCCTTTCACTGCCGTATGCGCATTTATGCGAAATCTATGGTTGACTGTCGTGTGCGAATTTTCTGGCAATTGCATAGTAACCTAATTTTATTATTCGTTGACAACATAGCCAACGACCTTTAGTACCTTTATGGTATTGACAGTATTGTTCGGAAATGTCTCTATAAAGTTAGCCTAAATTTGCGAAGCAATTTTGAATCTTTGTTTGGGATTTTCCAACTCAAAAATGCCCATTTTTTATTTTTAATGTTCAAAATATTTATTGTTACATGGTTCCCTCAAGTACCTCCCAAGTAAAAAAATTAAAAAGCTTATGTTGATGGCATTATGGCCGATTCAGATTCAGATTTTAATGATTACACAAATAATGAAAGCAATAGCTCTGACGACGATGAAATTAATATTAGTGTTGCAACAAGATGTCATTTTCAAAATTATACTTTCACATAGCTTTAGCAAGCTATATAATATAGCCACAAAATTATAGCTGCACATACATGTAGCTTTAGCAAGCTATGTAGTATAGCTATATTGACAATTTTTGCATAGTGATGTTTGTAAACATTTAAAACAGTTAACAATATAGATTATACTTGTAACAATTTTTTCTTAAACGATGTTTAAAATTGAAAAAGTATGAGTATGTATCATGCTCAAAAATCAGCAACTTTCAGTAAAATGGCTGGCAGTAGGCCAAAAGCTAAATTTCTACATGAATGGCAGTAAAAGGGTTAAGATCAGGTTTGCTATACAAAAATTAGTAATTGGTATCCTAAAGGTTGGCTTTCAACAATTTACATTACAGTTATTTTATATCAAAAGGTTAACAATGTCTTACTCTGTTGTGTGGTAGGTTCAAAATATGTGGAAATGTGATAACAAGCTCCTAAAAGCTCAAAAACGAACAGTTAAAAAACGACTGTAGGTTGGAATCCCTTATTTTGATGACGTACTCAACTCGACGTGGTTATTGTTTTGACACACGGTGTTATCACCCGAAATGAAAAGCCGATTAAAGGCACAATATAAAACGTCTCGGAGCACTAGTTTAGGACTAACACTTTGGGTTCTACCAAAAAGCCATCATCAAATATACATACACATGCTCACTACTTAACAGTTTATTTTCAGCCTTGTATAATCATCTAGTCATAATCTTATCATGTGACCCATATTTCCCACAAAATGGGTCAAGCAATTTTTACAATGTGCATTTTTTGATCAGCACAGGTGACCAACAGGCTCCTCATGTTTATCAAAGGATGGTACGCCCCTTCCAGCTAAGAGTAAAAAATTAAACTGATTTTTAGGCCAGGTTTTGAGATATCAGTGCTCAAAGTGACAGCATTACGATGATAACGAAATAGATGCCTAAAGACAATAGACATGGTTTTATTGAATGCGTGAAGTTTATTCGTGAAAGTATTTTGACTAATGAGGTCGCATGAAGGTGTTAACAGAAGCACATCGGGTTCAACTACGTCATATTTGAGCTGTTTTGAGAGGGGTTCCAATCTACGGCTGTTTTCGTGATGGCTGTGATTAACTGTTTGTTTTTCATCTTCTACGAGCTTTTAATCGCAGTTCCACATACAGTGCACCCCCGAGATACAATGTTAATTCGTTCCAGGGTTGGCATCGTATGGTGAAAAATTCGTATATCCGGGTATAGAGACCATTGTAATTAAACAATGCAAACACTCCCTGGTAAAAGTCGTCCATTTTTTTTATAAAAATGTGTACATATTGACAATTAGCAACAAAATAGTATGTTAACTTTAGTAATTATAGTTACCTACAGTGACTGTATTGTATTTAGTGTATTTTAATGGTTACGATCTGCAATAAAACGCAAAATTATAATGTGTGTACCAAATGCAGTACGTACGGTAAGGAGTTCTTGCCTTCAAAAGGTACGCAAAACATAAACTTTGAATTCACTTCAAGTAAGTTTAGCTTGCTAAACCTACACTTAAAACTAAGTTTTAGTATGTATCAACTTTTTATCACAAAATTTTATCCTTCAGCAGTTCATATCTTCACTTTCACTATAAACTTTAGCCTATCTGTTTAAAACCTTTTTCAACCTAAATCAATAAGGCCGAGCGATGAAGTTATAGAAAGCGGCCCCTCGCACACTTGACCATTTAATGGCTACCGAAAAGAAAAATAAAATTTTATTTTCTATACAGGACGTACATACCTTTGGAGTAACGTGGCTTTAGCTGGTACATGTAGCGAGTAAAGCAGAGATGAGGCAAAAGCGTATCAATGCAAATTATGGTGCTGTACACTTGAAAATAAATTTAAAACGTAATGAATTGGAATTTTTTAGTAGGCTAAAAGAAGTTGTCCATTCCTGTCCAATTCTTCTACCTTTTCTACGAAAAAATTGATGGTGCAATGCAGAAAATTGCTAGCTAGCACTTGTAAAAGGATCCAGAGAATGTGGTACAGTAGTTTGTCTTGTATGAAATGTGCACAAGAATCAATGTAACCATACATACAAAGTTTGTACGTATTTATACCCTAGGGGGGACAGGGCTTTAGCAAGTTTCAGAAAGTAATGTGGATGCTTCAACTATCCTGAGTAGCTAGTTATATGCGTTACATACATACATACGATGAATTGTATTCACGTAGAAGATAACAAGCCCATATGCAAAGACATGGTTAAACAAGAGAATAAAACATAAAACCAAAAGGAAACAAATAAAATGACTAAAATATGAAAAACATGCCACACAAGAGATAAATAATATATATTATACATGCATTGTTTTAATGTACCAGTCCACATCAGTAAATTAAACACTTAAAATATTTCTGCGAATGTGGGGTTTTCCGTATCTTCTACATCCTTGCCTTTACTAAATGGTTGCTCCTTTTAAATGCTGATCGCGTGCATGACCTAGCTCATTCAAATCTTCAGTCGGAAGCTCTTTCTTGTGCTTGCTTTAATGGAGTTCTTGTTTTAATAATAATTGCAAATGCTGATTGGTTGCGATCATATTCCTTGACAATGTTAATAATACGGGTCCCTTCTCATTTACGACATCCAACTTTGTTGACATAGAAATCAATTTTCCTTCGTTTTGTAACGTTTGGATCGGTCTCAGATTCCATAGATAACGAATTAAATGTAGATACTTGTAGTTATATACGTATGCTGACTTAAAAGTTTATAGCAAAAGCTATAATAACGCTACAAATGAATATTTGCTCTCGCTTGTGCATTTTACACGAAATTTTCCACGCGGATATGAGAGAAGTCGATCATCGTGTCTCTTCTAAACGTTCTAAGAATGTTTTCGGCAAACGATATTTCGGTGTCTTTTTTTATTTCGACGTGTGTTATGAGCACACCGACGGCCAAATTTTAACTCGGGCGAAACTTTTCTCCAATTCGTATGGTGAAATAAAATTCGTATAGCGAGGTGAAGATATCACAATGTTTGACTTCGTAAGGTGAAAAAATCGTATATCAGGGTAATCGTATCTCGAGGGTGCACTGTATTTTGAACCTACAACATTGCAGAGTAAAACATGGTGAACTTTTTGATACCAAATAACTAATGTATACTTTTTTGCAAGTCAACCTTTAAGATACATCCTGTTAGTCTAGTTTTTAATTTATCTATAAACTAGCCGGGCTAGCCGTTGTTGTATGCATATTAAAATCAGCTTATAAACAATGAGAGTTGCCTGTCACTCGCTATCAGCTTGGCACATTGCCAATGTACAATTTGAGCAAGCTGACCAATAAGAAGTACCCCTCTCCGTGACTTACGGCCACGATTTTTCGTCATGATCAAAAGCAGTAGCCCGTTTGCTCCCATATACCGACATATATCGCCTAGCGATTCCATCAAGCTTGTGTGGCTAAATTGGTAGGGCGTCGAGCTGATAAATTGGAAGTTCCGAGATCAAATCTTTGGCGATGTGGAGTCTTTATTCCAAGATTTTAATAGCTGTAGCTGGACACACTCAATGACGACAAAGTTTGAAAAATATACATATAGACTAGCTGTAGAACCCAGCGTAGCCCGGGTAATAAAAAGTTTTTGAAAAGAAGATTTATTTGTATGCAACGTACAACAAAATTTACCATTCTAAATTTCAAACTAAATATCTTTCGAAAAGTGTTTTGTGTAATCGATATAAATTAACAGAGAAAATAAAAACAATTGCAAAGGTCTTCAAACTTTGTCAAACAACTTATAAATTTCATCTATTGAGCAAAAACTTTTGTGAAGGTAAAACAAATTTAAAATATAAAACTACTATAAAAGGGTTTAAATGTAAATGCAAAATAATTAGCAAGCAGTAGCTAACTTAAGTCTGTTTTGCTACAATTACAATAAGAGATGATTTGGTCATGATACAATTAATACGAACTGAGAAAACTAAATAAATGTTCGGAATTTTTGAATTCATAATAGCAATTCTTGCATAGAAGTGTGTGCTTAATAAGTTACTGCTCCACAAGCAACTATCAAAACTCTGAATATGACGATACTGCTACTTCTCAATACTGGTACAAATGTAAAAATAAGATAATGTACTGTCTTTGTCTGACGGAACGATGAGATAATGTAGAGGCCATTCCTACTTGGAATAATATAATTGTCCACATGAAAAGTATTGACCTTCACCGTAATTTAGCAATTAAACCTTATGAAAAGTCCGAAATAGAATTTCACAAAAATGCAAAAAAAGCATCGTGTTTCATAGAGTTAATAGAGTTTAATCACCAAATTTTAAATTTGAGAAAATCTATTGTTATTTTCGTTTGCCGAAAACAAATTAACCCTAATACGACGAGGATGAAAAAGCATCGTGTGTCATAGAGGTAAAAGAGTTCATAGAGTTAAATTTAGTACGCCGTTTTTATATGAAAACAAAGGATGCATCCGTTATGTAGTATGTGCCATTTATTGCAAGAGTGTTCAGGGCCTCGTAGTTACATTTAGATAATAGGATTGCAAAACTGTAATCACAATCTTTGTGAGTGTAAATCCAGCAAAAGGTGAAATTTTAATTCCAAGATTTTGATAGCTATAGCTGGACATACTTGAAAACAAACGACAGACAACTTTGAAAAGTATGTATATAGATATATTTCTCAAAGTTGGTCGTGTGTATGTGTGCATGCCCAGCTATAGCTAATATAATCTTGGAATAAAGAATCTGTATCGCAAATGATGTGACCTCGGAACCCCTTATTCACTAGTCTGACACCTTACTAACCAAGCCACATGAGTTTGATAGATTCGCTAGGCAATATATGCTGTCATATAGAAGCAATTACTCTACCGTTCTCCATTACGACGCAACATAATGACGCAACGACATGGATAGCGGTGGCGTAATTTTACACTTAATCGTGAGAGCAAATAGTTAGCTCTTATTAGTAAGCTTACTCAAATTAGTCATTGGCAATGGGCCAGGCTAATAGCAAGTGGCAGGTAATAGCAAGTAACAATTACTTCTCATTGTTTATAAGCTGATTTTTAATACCCGGGCAACGCCAAGCATCTAGCTAGCAATTGCAAATGTTGTTATATGTTAAATACCAATAAGTTTTCTGTCCAAAGACTTTTTTAGTCCCCGGACAACGCCGAGTAGTACAGCTTTTTAGCATACATATGCCTTATTGAGGAGTAAACAGTATCCAACTTTGATGAATTATTGTGATGTCGGAGTTGTCCTCTTATTAAAACACTGCAGTTGTACTATACCTTGTCCTAATACTGTTTACAAACTATAATGAGATTGGAACATTTCCATGGTCACATTATATTCACAGTAACACATAAGCACAGAAATTCATCTTTCTAATAGCTAATCACGTTTTTATCACTTCCTTAATAGGCATTCGGCGTGTTTGGATTCTGTCAGATTTACGCGTTCGTCGACTATGTCCGAACCCATATAACATATGACCAGTTCACCCTTCTGCTCAGAACCATAGTGACTGTTGTTGGAGGAACAGCGTTGGTCATAGGGGACTGCTCACTGCTACAGGTATTGTTTGTTATAAAATGTAATTGTAGAAGTTTAAATCTGTCACACCGTCTCTCACTAGTTTGTTTATATGTAAAACTCTGTTTATGAATTGTCTTTTTATGCAGGCTTCAATATTGACTAGAGTAACTCATGTACATCGTAAGCTTTTATTTCTCTCTACAAACAGCCATTAGTTTAATGAACTTAATGTCCTGTTATATAAAAGTTGTCTTTTACATCCGTCTTATGTAAAAAGATTTTTACTGCTTGAAAATAAATCAACTTGAAGAGCTAATGTAAACTTAGAGTGAAATGGAGGCTAAATGTGGTCTTCACAGTAAATACATAGCAAACATATCTACATAATATTTAAATATAGTTATGATATATACATTTTTATTTAGTTGTTCTTTCATAGTTGGTTTAAGCAAAAAGTAAAAGTAAACACTCATGTCTGTATTCATACTGGAGAATCTGACCTGTGAGCAAGAGGTTATAGGTTCCATAACCAGAAAAGGCAATTGGTGTTGGCAGGAATAGTATCAAGTCTTGAGTTGCTCTCTGTAACTAAGCATGTCCAGTCATCAAAGTTAACATTCCATTGGCCTCAGACGTGTTCAGCAACGATCACAGAGACATTGTATGCACAAAAATGTTCTAAAAAACATACACAGCTTCTGCTAGCAGTAATTTAAGAATATGCTGTGCTTAATTTTTTTAGTATTGCTCACACAGACATCTGATAATTGTTTAGGTAAAATCTCTCCTTGGACCGGCAGGTTCTACTCACTGCTTGACCCATCTTACGCCAAGAACAACATTCCCATCATAGCTTCAGTTTCTGAGCATCAGCCTACAGCGTGGAGCTCATTCTATTTTGACTTACAAATGCTCGTTTTTATGTTTCCAGGTAAGAAAATGTTATCCTAGAACATTTTTGCATGTATGGAATTTTGATGTTTTATAGCTGTTTATATTGGTGATCCCAGCATGAAGACCAAAAACTATAATATAAGGACCATGTTATGATCTTTGGGTACATATAAGGTCAAGGTAGCTTAAGGAGGGGTTACGCTTTCCAAATTGAGTTTTATATTTAACCTGATCGTGAATTGAATATGTTAATGAGTAGTAAAAGAAGTAGTTTATGAAAAGTAATACTTTCCATAACTTTGGACCACGCGTTTTCATCTCCGTGGTTGGTGCCTGACTTTATAAAGTTATTTCTTTTGTAGCCGGAATGTACTTCTGCTTCAGTGGGCTCACGGATGCCAACATTTTTATTATTATGTACGGCCTTACAAGTATTTATTTTGGGGTGAGATTCTTAGCTGTCATTATGACTTCGTTTCCTACTGTTTTGCTTGATATTCTGTTTGCTCTATGATTTCAAGTGATTCATTTATTTTACCAAAAATATTTTTAACAGAACTAATAATGCTGTTTGTATTTGCCACTGTAGGAAGTAATGGTGCGTCTTATGTTGGTCTTGGCTCCTGTTATGTGCATCCTCGCTGGCATCGGGGTCTCCACCACCCTTTCATTGTACATGAAAAATATGGATCCAATCTTTGGGTCAAAGAAATCTGAACCATCCAGTAAAAAGACGTCTAAAAAGACGGTTGGAGAACTCAACTTCACATTTAAAAATGAGGTGGGTCAACGGAGGGTTCTCAGTAGCTTGTATGTAATACTTTTAAAATGTTGATGTATGACTATATCATGCCTACAGATCTACATGCTTTAGTTACCGACGGAACTAGATGTGACTTCAAAAAGGAGTACTTTTTGAAACCATCACCATTGTTAGCGAGAAGAAAACTACTTAGAAATTAGCGCTTGGTTAAACTGATCAGTTCAACATTTTCTATGAGCTCTGTTTCAATGGCTTGTACCTATTGAGGAGTTGTTTCCTTTTCAAGGTGGCTACTGCTGTAGTTTTCACCATGACCCTTTTCCTCATCACCTACGTTTTTCACTGCACCTGGGTCACTTCAGAGGCCTACTCCAGTCCTTCCATCGTTCTCTCCGCCAAATCAGGCGATGGTGGCCGTGTTATATTTGATGACTTCAGGGAAGCTTACTACTGGCTGAGGCAAAACACTCCAGAGGTAACAAGGATGCTCTTCACTGTAATAGTTAGTGATTCTATAGCAAGCAAATGTTCAATCGTGTCCTGCTAACTCTTGTTGAATAACATTGTAGCTAAAGTGATATTTACTTTTTTTATTCCAATACCAACTATGAACCCGTTAACAACGCCTGTTGTTGTTCATTTGAACACTCACGCTGGTTAATAATTTTTCATTCACTTTTTTGTTAGTTTAGTCTTCTAGAACTTGCCTCCTTCCTTTGCAATGTGTGCTAGTTGTTCATTGGCTAGTCATTAGATTCTCTCTCGCTAAGTTTATATACGCACTTACTTTTCTGTCTAGGATGCAAAGATAATGTCTTGGTGGGATTACGGATATCAGATAACAGCTATGGCTAATCGAACAGTTTTGGTAGACAACAATACTTGGAACAACACTCACATATCCAGAGTTGGGCAGGTAGGCATCTTAGGATTGACTTTGCTTGTTCTTTCATTTATGAGACATTCGAGAGATCTATTACTTGACCACACAGTATGATCCCATTTACTATGTTGCGTCCAATTCTTTGTCATGCAGGCAATGTCATCACATGAAGATAAAGCCTATGAAATCATGAGAGAGTTGGATGTGGGATATGTGCTTGTTATATTTGGTGGTCTCACTGGATATTCCTCAGATGGTAAGTGCTCTTTCTTGAAATGGGCTTTCATTCAAACACCTCTCTCTCGATCTCTTGCTCATATTTCTCTCTCCCTCATCTCTCTCACTCATCTCTCTCATATCTCTCTCCCACTCGTCTCTCTCCTCACTCCTCCCTCTCTCACACTTTTCTCACTCACTCCTTTTTCACTCACGCTTTTCTCACTCATGCTTCTCTCACTCACGCTTTTCTCACTCACGCTTCTTTCACTCGCGCTTTTCACACTCGCGCTTTTCTCACTCACGCTTTTCTCACTCACGCTTTTCTTACTCGCGCTTTTCTCACTCGCGCTTTTCTCACTCGCGCTTTTCTCACTCGCGCTTTTCTCACTCGCGCTTTTCTCACTCACACTTTTCTCACTCGCACTTTTCTCACTCACGCTTTTCACACTCACACTTTTCTCGCTCGCGCTTTTCTCACTCGCGCTTCTTTCACTCGCGCTTTTCTCACTCGCGCTTTTCTCACTCACGCTTTTCTCACTCGCGCTTTTCTCACTCGCGCTTTTCTCACTCGCGCTTTTCTCACTCGCGCTTTTCTCACTCGCGCTTTTCTCACTCGCGCTTTTCTCACTCGCGCTTTTCTCACTCGCGCTTTTCTCACTCGCGCTTTTCTCACTCAGGCTTTTCTCACTCAGGCTTTTCTCACTCGCGCTTTTCACACTCACGCTTTTCACTCGCGCTTTTCTCACTCAGGCTTTTCTCACTCACGCTTTTCACACTCACGCTTTTCTCACTCACGCTTTTCTCACTCACTCCTTTCTCACTCACTCCTTTCTCACTCACGCTTTTCTCACCCACGCTTTTCTAACCCACGCTTTTCACACTCACGCTTTTCACACTCACGCTTTTCACACTCACGCTTTTCACACTCAAGCTTTTCACTCGCGCTTTTCTCACTCAGGCTTTTCTCACTCACGCTTTTTACACTCACGCTTTTCACACTCAAGCTTTTCACACTCACGCTTTTCACTCGCGCTTTTCTCACTCAGGCTTTTCTCACTCAGGCTTTTCACACTCGCGCTTTTCTCACTCACTCCTTTATCACTCACGCTTTATACACTCACGCTTCTTTCACTCGCGCTTTTCACACTCACGCTTTTCACACTCACGCTTTTCACACTCACGCTTTTCTCACTCACGCTTTTCACACTCACGCTTTTCTCATTCACGCTTTTCTCTCTCACACTTTTCTCACTCGCGCTTTTCTCACTCACGCTTTTTTCATTCAGGCTTTTCACACTCGCGCTTTTCTCACTCACGCTTTTCTCACTCACGCTTTTTTCACTCACTCCTTTATCACTCACGGTTTATACACTCACGCTTCTTTCACTCGCGCTTTTCACACTCACGCTTTTCACACTCACGCTTTTCACACTCACGCTTTTCTCACTCACGCTTTTCACACTCACGCTTTTCTCATTCACGCTTTTCTCCCTCACACTTTTCTCACTCGCGCTTTTCTCACTCGCGCTTTTCTCACTCGCGCTTTTCTCACTCGCGCTTTTCTCACTCACGCTTTTTTCACTCACACTTTTCTCACTCACGCTTTTCTCACTCACACTTTTCACACTCACGCTTTTTTCACTCGCGCTTTTCTCACTCACGCTTTTTTCACTTGCGCTTTTCTCATTCACGCTTTTCTCACTCACGCTTTTCTCACTCACACTTTTCTCACTCACGCTTTTTTCACTCACACTTTTCTCACTCGCGCTTTTCTCACTCAATCTTTTCACACTCACGCTTTTCTCACTCAGGCTTTTCTCACTCACGCTTTTTTCACTCGCGCTTTTCTCACTCACGCTTTTCACACTCACGCTTTTCACACTAACGCTTTTCTCACTCACGCTTTTCTCACTCACGTTTTTCTCACTCGCGCTTTTCTCACTCGCGCTTTTCTCACACGCGCTTTTCTCGCTCGCGGTTTTCTCACTCACGCTTTTCACACTCGCGCTTTTCTCACTCGCGCTTTTCTCACTCGCGCTTTTCTTACTCACGCTTTTCTTACTCATGCTTTTCTCACTCACACTTTTCTCACTCACGCTTTTCACACTCGCGCTTTTCTCACTCACTCCTATCTCACTCACGCTTTTCTCACTCACACTTTTGTCACTCACGCTTTTCTCACTCGCGCTTTTCTCACTCACGCTTTTCTCACTCACGCTTTTCACACTCACGCTTTTCTCACTCACGCTTTTTTCACTCACACTTTTCTCACTCGCGCTTTTCTCACTCAATCTTTTCACACTCGCGCTTTTCTCACTCAGGCTTTTCTCACTCACGCTTTTTTCACTCGCGCTTTTCTCACTCGCGCTTTTCTCACTCACTCTTTTCTCACTCACGCTTTTCTCACTCACGCTTTTCTCACTCACGCTTTTCTCACCCACGCTTTTCTCATCCACGCTTTTCTCACTCACACTTTTCTCACTCGCGCTTTTCACACTCGCGCTTTTCTCACTCACGCTTTTCTCACTCACGCTTTTCACACTCGCGCTTTTCTCACTCACGCTTTTCTCACTCACGCTTTTTTCACTCACTCCTTTATCACTCACGCTTTATACACTCACGCTTCTTTCACTCGCGCTTTTCACACTCACGCTTTTCACACTCACGCTTTTCACACTCACGCTTTTCTCACTCACGCTTTTCACACTCACGCTTTTCTCATTCGCGCTTTTCTCCCTCACACTTTTCTCACTCGCGCTTTTCTCACTCGCGCTTTTCTCACTCGCGCTTTTCTCACTCACGCTTTTTTCACTCACGCTTTTCTCACTCACGCTTTTCTCACATGCGCCTTTCTCACTCGCGCTTTTCTCACTCACGCTTTTCACACTCACGCTTTTCACACTCACGCTTTTCACACTCACGCTTTTCTCACTTACGCTTTTCTTACTCACGCTTTTCTCACTCACGCTTTTCACACTCACGCTTTTCACACTCACGCTTTTCTCACTCACGCTTTTCTCACTCACGCTTTTCACACTCACGCTTTTCTCACTCGCGCTTTTCTCACTCACGCTTTTCACACTCACGCTTTTCTCACTCACACTTTTCTCACTGACGCTTTTCACACTCACGCTTTTTTCACTCGCGCTTTTCTCACTCACGCTTTTCTCACTCACGCTTTTCTCACTCGCGCTTTTCTCACTCGCGCTTTTCTCACTCACACTTCTTTCACTCATACTTCTTTCACTCATACTTCTTTTGCTCACTCGTCTCCCCTCGTCTTCTTCTCCTCGTCTCCCTGCTCCTCCGCTCTCTCCCCGCTCCGCTTTTTCCCCTCCGCTCTCTCCCTTTCGGGTTCATTGTTGTTCCCGCACCCTCTGTTCGTGCTCCCTCATTCTCCCTCCCTAAAACACGACAGTAGTACGCCGATGTCTTGTACTAATCATAATAATGCTTTTTTCAGATATCAACAAGTTTTTATGGATGGTACGTATTGGCGGCTCAACACCAGAGGGCGCTCACATAAAGGAAGCAGACTACTACACTCCCCAAGGAGAGTTTAGGATTGACAAAGATGGTTCTCCCACCCTACTCAATTGCCTCATGTACAAGCTCTGTTATTATAGATTTGGTTCAGTCTACACCGAGCAGAGTGAGTGTATATTTGTTTCTACAATACTGATATTTGTATATCTCAGTTTGAGAAATCGATAGTTTGCGAGGGTGTGAAGGAAACTGCTGGTTCTCTTTACTTCTTCACAAGACAGTCAAGAGATGCAAATAAACACACAGAGTCTTTAGTCATCAAATAATATATATTTCTGCCTAAATATATATAAATTCATGAAAGCAAATGAGTGTGCAACAATTATCAGTCATGCAGAGAGCCTGCGCTGCTCTTCTGGAATGATCTAGGCAGGCTTTTATATGCTTCTTTTCACGGTAGGTTCCGGCTCCTGCTTATCGCCTCTAGACATCTTCCTTTGTGATGTAACTCGAGTATGTGACTAGGCTCTGGAATCTAACTCATAATGGGGTCAGTTAAGCTAAGCAAAATGTAGCTGAGCGGACTCACTTTCACTATGTTTCCATGGTGCGCAGTACTGCGAAGCAGCCCCCTCCGAAGGCGAGGGAATTGTACATTTCCATGCTGCACAGTGGTTTTCAGCAAATTAGCAGAGAAGAGAAATTGTATGAATCGAATCGCCTGATGTAGAAATTGAATCGTTTATGGATACCGAACGTCAGAAACGGTCTTTTTATGCTTCTGTCATCATTATACTTTTATTTACAATACACATTCACAAGGTTTTACAAACCTTAACACAATTTTTTATAAAGTAATATATTTTTAATAATTATTTTTTAAGTAATATATTATTTAAACGTTAATTTAGGACTTGCCACCTATTTTTCAAAAAGTGTTGGCATCGATAACAAAGTCTAGGAAAGTAATCACCTAATCATCCTCGTGGGTGATTAGGTGAACCATAATTAAATATAGGGGAAAGAAGATCGGAAGAATAAATAAAAACAAGATTAGCGGAATAACATTTGTACTAGTTCATGGCCCTCGAAGAATCCGTCTCCACGGCATGAGAGCTATGCGCAGCCACTGCGCAGCAGCTGTTTCCTTGCTGCGAATTTGCATTGGCTTCGCACTGATCAGTGCGCAGTGATTTCAGTGCGAAGCCGCCGTTTCCGTGATTCATAGTGGGCGCCACTCCGAAGCACTGCGCACCATGGAAACATAGTGTTTGTTTATAACAACTGGAACGGTCCTGTTGCCGTGACAACTTGATTCTGTTTGCGAGCTGACAATCGCTTTGGCTTAAAATACATGCCACTACTTCTTGATCTTCCAGCCAGACCGCTCGGTGTTGGTGCCTGGCTGGCGGCACTACAATAGACAATTAGAATGTTGGTATATCTCCTACAGAACAAGGTACTATTTTGTCGGAGTAGGTCAAAAATCAGCAACTTTGCGATGCTTACAATTTTGTGCAGTTTGTTATGACATTCTCTGCTTCATCTTTTTTTGCAAATTTGTAGCCAAGCCATCAGGATATGATAGAGTACGTAACGCTGAGATTGGTAATAAGGACTTTGAACTCGATGTGTTGGAGGAGGCATACACCACAGAGCATTGGATAGTTAGAATATACAAAGTGAAAGACTTGGTCAACCGAGGCGTATAGAGAACCCATCAAACCTTTTGTATAGTTTCTCAGTCTCATGCTAGTACATTCTTTAGCTTACGCAATGGCTCAGCTACAGTGACACAGATATCTCTCAGAGATGCATAGTATCTGGTTAGATTCATGTCATGGAGAACTCTTTATAGCCTGCTAGTAACTTTCCTGAATGCATGATCAACGTGTGATTTGTAGCATCAGTAATGATTTACAATGCTGTTTTAACTTAGTTGTACAGTTCAATAAAGCTTATGCATTCCTTGGTGGCCTTCATTGTATCAATTTTGTCTGAGGCTAGCTAGTGGATGGTTCAAATATGTGACCCCGGCAGTCAGAATGTACAATCGTGCGGTAATTGGATTGTTCACAATAGAGCGCAACGCGTGCTATATGCTATTATATGACTCCCGTCACTATTTTAGTAAACAGTGGTTTATAGTGCATTCAACCCTGCTCTTTCACGTGGTCTTGTTTATTTTTGTGTCTGACCAATCATAAAGCCAGAATTTCCATTTAAATCTACCCACATCGGTGGTTGCTATGGAAATTGTCATAACCCAAGATCTTAAGTATAGACTCTAATTGCGGGTGGGCGCGTGTATGTGGCCATTTTCTGTTTCAACGCCTCAGGCTAAAACAAAATAAAACGTCGCACAAATTACGGCTAGTTGACGCTAATAATTTAGATGTAATTCTAAGTATTTCTACTTAGAATCTGAGTCAGCTGCCTCAGACTATAGTGAAAGCGATGATGAGGATTGTGATAATAGGGAAACCTCAGAAATACAGCTGCTTACGCAATATGTGGCTGCTAACGATAAGGAGAGTAACAGCGATCATCCTAACTAATTAAATTACAGAGAATAACGATCAGCCTATCACTGCTGATAACTTTCCCATTATAGCTGTTGACATTAAACTAATAAGTAGATGCAAATGTAAGGAATTCTGCACTAGTTTTATGTCATCTAAACAAATAAGCCTCGTTAGAACTGTGTATCAAGGATTACCGAAGGACACATTTGATATGGTTGTGTTGGGACAAACTGCCACTAATATAACAAGCAAACCCGTTGAATGAGCTACAACAAATCTTCGCAGTGTACTCTGTGTTACAATGTGTGAGTGTTAAACTACATAAAAATAGCTCTAGATTGAATGGTCACTTGATGAGTTGGGTTGATATTTCCGCATCTTGATGCCCTCTGTGGTCACCTTTCGTTGACCTTACCATGACCTTCTGTATAGATGGACAATTTTGAATACAGTTCCAACATTTTGATAAGTCGTTGGATTATCATTATATGCAGTCATAGCAATATAGCTTGATGAGAAGTGCCCAGTTTGAAGCATACCCTTTTAATATAAATCTCCAGGAAGGTGAGCTTTTAGCCACATATATTGCTGACCTTACCCTGACCTTTGGAAGGTCAACTGTCAATCAAATTTAAATAAAAATGTGACCATCATCTTTTTCAGGGTTTTAATGTGTAGAATGCCAGGTTTCATCAATATAGGTTGAGATTAAGTGGTCTGTTGCTATGGCATTTTGATTTGTAAACAAATACCATGATTTACGATTCATGAATCGGCAACCTTATCCTGCCTAAACTCAAAACAACAGTTTTAGTTCATCGTGAGACCTTCTCTACTAAATCTTGCATAACCTGGGCATATATAATCCGATTTAAAAAATTTAAATTGCATTAAAATCCTCAGATATTGCAGATTTTGAATATGTAAATAACTCAAAAATGTTGTTTTAGCACGATTGTACATTCTGACTGCCTGGGTCACATATCAGGTATCTGATACCAGGGCTCAGGTATCTGATACCAGGGCTCGGGTATCAGATACGATGGGTAGATACATATCAGTTCATAAAGGAGTCTTTTGTTTGAATAAAGGAGAATATTGTTTGAGTAATCTCCTAGTAAACACCAGGTAAATGAACCTATTAATATTTAGCAGGCCAGTACTAGCTGAATACAAGGCGGACCAAACTAATGTCTAAACAGCTCAATCCATCTCTATAGAATACAAATTCATATCTTCTGACCACGAAGTAGGCTGACCTCCCACCTTCATCATAAACAGGCTGTATAACAGACTAGTTGTCTAGGTTAACCCAGGTTCATAAAGACATTTACATGGGTTATTTCTGTGTTAATAAATCCCTCTTGGCAATAGGTTACTATTGAGAAGCATTAGGCTACTATTGAGAACAGGTCAGCTCCATACCACTATTCACAGTATCTCCTTACAGTTTACTGTTCTACTGTTAGTCTTGCCGAATTTGAGTAGAAAAGACCGTTTAGAAGCTTCCATTTCTATAGAATACGCATTTGTATTACATCACATATTATTAACTAAACATGGTGGAGTTGTAAATACCCAACATAATCTACTAATAGTTTGGAGTGTGTTCTACAATGGATGGAAGCATTAACATGTCAGAGCTTTGAGCATGCCACTAAGGACTAATTGTTGTCTACTCTAATACTTGTACTATGATTAAGTACTAAAGTTAAAGTTTACTAGCTGATTCACACTCCATACATTGTATCTATTAAACATCAATTTGTGATTATTATCATTATATACCCAATTGCACTATGAATGTAGTAATGCTCATTCACTTGGTTGTGGACGACCAGGTCTATAGCTGAGTATGTCCTACACAGCTAGCCGGCCAACCGACGGATAGAGGGTCAGCCAAAGAGACTTGGACCAGACCAAGACTAGCAGAGATTGGGTCGGGTGGAAGTATGACCGGCTTGATGCCAGACAGTGGAGAACAGACTGGCTGGCCACTGAGCTGGCACCTGGAAGACCAATCAAAAGATCGCCAGAAGAAGGCCATCCTAGAGATTAAATCGGAGCCTAAACCTCCTGCGATATAAAAGAGGCAAGACGATTGATAGCCGGGCAGAGCATGGAAGATGGCAGATCACTGTATGCACAAACATTGACTGTATCTTTATATACATTCGACACTCCTATACCGCATACCTACTATTACGTAAATTCTAGATAACGTATAGAATTTATGTGAAGTTTCTGCTTCGCACTGCGTAAAAAATTCCATATAATGTAAAGTGTATAGTCTGATGAGTTCTCAAATTCAATTTGAATGTTGCTCAATCTCGCCGTGGCTCGTCCGAAAAAAAACGAGTCGCGTAAAGTGTTATAACTACATTTAGTATGCATGCAACTTTTACAACATTCTAGTTTGTCATGATAGATTGTCAGATGTGTCAGCAGAAAAGAGAACAGAATAGCTGCACAATTGTTCCCAAACACAAAGGCGATCGATTGGTGCAGGGGTTACAGCGTCGATCTACCAATTGGAATGTGACGAGTTGGAGTATCATCAACAGTTCTGTTTTATCCTAACTTTGACCCCTGGGTTCAAATAGACAACCAACAGTTAGTACCGCTCTTCATAGTAAACATATTTTTTGCTTTGCTTTATTGTAGGTGTATAAAATATTTGTTATCAGTTTTACTTCGCAGAATATACTTTGCAAATTGTTGTAAACGATCGTCGAAGGTATGCCGTCCCCATCAACTTATTGTAAAAATTACCGCAATCATGGTCTATAAAAACAGGGAGATTGATCAGAAATAGGAGAAAAGCTGTCGATGCAAACCAATAATACTGCAGTTACGGTACAGCCCACAAATTAATGGAGTGGTGTCAAGCTTTTCCTTTTTGTTTAGCCAGAGGCGTGAGTTTGGAAAGATCTTGTAATTGATTATGCATATTCCGTGTATCTTACTATTCTTATATCGTAAAGTCCCTATAAAGTAAATGTTCCCGGAACGAATTATTTACGCTGTAGGAGTGCCTATTGTATTTATTTATATAAATATATCCATACCTCTCTACTCAATCAAGCGGTTGGTCTATTGGATAGCAGTAAAAGGTTGGCGGCAGTACCTCAGCAATAGTATGTCTCAATGTATATATATTAGCTTAGTTCACTTTCGTGTTACACAATTTATCATTATTGAACCGACTGCGGTATAAATGCAACAATGCTTATTCACCAATGTTAGCTCGGTACATAGTTCACAGCAAAACCTTTTTGATTTATTTACTCAGAAGATTAAAGTTGTTTTACCAAAGTTACTGATTTCTAGCTTTCTGTCTTACAGCCAGCCTACAGATTCCAGCAAGTGTACCTCTAAAGGCCTAAGACTCATGCAATGGCTCGCTATCAAAATATATGAATATAAGTGTTGGTTATATATTATTATATTAGTATATCGTATATAAGTGTTTGTTTGTTACTCAATGGCTCAGCTACAGTGACACGGATGTTTCTCAGAGATGTACCTCTGAGAGTATATGTATAGTATATGTCCAGTTATACGGAAACACCAGTCTTGCAGACAAGCCACGCTAACCACTTTGTCACACCGCTGCCTTCTTAAAATATGAAATAAATGTGGGCATATTTATTACACCTGTCAAATCTTTAATGGTGATTGGTTAAAATATGCAGACCTCAGCCAGCACACTTGAACTTATAGAAGAAAAGGATATGCCTAGAATTCATCAAAATTCTATATATATATATATATATATATATATATATATATATATATATATATATATATATATATATATATATATATATATATATATATATATATATATATATATATAAGGCTATTTATATAAGGATATATATTGGGATATCTATATAAGGATATTATGATAAATATTGAACTTGCGACAAATACCACGAATTCATCAATAAGTTTCTTATTCGGAAGCTCTACCACTGAGCTAGAACGGCATAGTGATCAAAGAGGTTTTCATATAGAGTATATAGAATTTATATACATGTATATGTAGCTATAGCTATATATATATACATATATATATAGATATATATAAGGCTATTTATATATGGATATATATTGGGGTATCTATATAGGTATATATACGTACTAGCTGTGCTACTCGGCGTTGCCCGGGTAATAAAAATCAACTATTAAACAATGAGAGCTAATGAGAGTTGCCTGTCCCACTTGCTATTAGCCTGGTACATTGCCAATGGAAGATTTGATTACGCTTAATAATGTGAGCCAACAGCTTTTCGCGGCGTTATGCTATGACCCTGCGTCGTACGCAAAGCCATTGGGTATTTGCTCCCATGTAGCGACAAAGATATACATGTATCAGCTGACAAAGAAATTGATTTCTGTGGCCTAAATGATACGACGCCGGACTTAGGAACGGGAGGGTCCGAGATCAAATCTTCTTTGAAGCTAATTCTTTATTCCAAGATTTTAAGATCTATAGCCGGACTACATACAGACATATCCACGGACATACTTTGAGAAATATATATATAGATTTTAGCTGTGCTACCCGGCGTTGTCCGGGTAAAAAAAAGTCTGGACAGAAAATTGATTTGTATTTAACATATAACAACATTTCCCATTCTAACTTTAAAACTACATATAATGAGAGAAGTGTTTCGTGTAGTTGAAATAAATTAGGACAAAAATAAAAACAACTGTAAAGGTTTTAAAACTTTGTCAAACAACTGTAACTTTCAAGCTACCGTATTTTTCGGACTATTAGCCGCTACTTTTTTCTGACGATTTGAGCCATGCGGCTTATATAAGGGTGCGGTATTCTGTTGCTTTTTCTTTCACCGCTAAGCTGCATTAACCGGAATCTCCGGTTAGTGTGCCTTTAGCGGAAAAAAAAACCTAGCAGCTTACTGAAATTTACCATATATTCCAGTAAGCTGCTAGGCTTCTAATACTCCATGACGTTGCGTCAGCATTGTTGTCCAGCTACAGTTATTATTATAATAGCTATAGCCGGAATGCAGACAGACATACGACACACGGACATACTTTGAGGAATATATATATAGATTGGGATATCTACATAGGAATATATATATTGGGATATCGATATGGCGATAGATATATTTGTATATATAGTATATATATCTATATTTTCTAATCAGGAGGCTCATATCAATATAAAAGCCCTGTTAGAAGGCTCTGAAAAATTAGCTGTTCAGGGAGCCTCCATATTCTACATATATATAGAATATAAATATATATAAGCATATAAATATATTTATATGTAGCATAAACCGAATTAAACTTATATCGCCCACAGAAATAAAAAAAACTCCTTCATTTAAAATGGTAAATGTTGAACATGTTTATTAAAAATTAATTTTCTGTACAAAAGCCTTTTTATTACTTGTGTAATGCTAGACATTCATCTAGTTGATATTAAAGTAACTGATTGTAGGCTAAACTTAGATGTACCACTCAAGGAAGTATATAGAACTAAACTAATATTTTAGCATGAAACTGATGTTTATACGCTCAGGTCCACATTATTATCTGTTAAATGATTGGTTGCCAACAGGCCATGATGTGATGAGACTGCATGGCTGCATTGATATTAACAAAAAACCTTTGTGTTAGCGATAGATTGTATCCGCGAAGCCATTACATTAGCTACGAGTGATACAGCTTGGAGTTCTAGCACTTCTACACTGAATGAGAAGTTATACGGTATATAATATTTGAAAAAGATCATTTATGAGTGGCGTTTGCTCTCATCTACAAACCTGACTAAAGTTGATATGCCATTTGCTGATCTCACCCAAAGTTCCACCATCCTTCTATATAAGTGACTAAGGTTAAAGACTGCCTGGTAAGTATTAAAGGTTTCTAATTTTGCAGTACCATGATGTTCTATGAAGGTTAAGGTAAACTCCATAAAAGACAGTTTTTCTTTTGTCGATAAAAAGACAGCTGGTCTTTCTGCTCTAGTCATGCGCAAGTGCTTGCTTCGGTACAAAGGTAGGATGTTTTGGTCGATTGTTTCCCTGGTTCTATTCAGTGTACCACTAATTAATATATTTGATCTGGATTTTTTGCTAATAACCTAACATCCATCCTTTCCAGGTTGTTTGCTCTTTTTGATACCTTATATATTGATGTCTCTAAAATGAGTTTGAGGTGACCTTCATAAAATAATCATGAAATACTGGAAATACCAGATATTATAACATATTTTATCTGGTTTAAAAGTACCATATGGTTATCTACAGCACTCTGTTATAGAGGTTGTCATAGTCGCAGTGACTTATATTCAGGAACTTATACTTATACTTTACTGCTCGGACTTACGTGTACATAATATCAATAGCAGGGGAAGTATTGACTACTTATCTATATATTTATCTATAATATGGCTATTCAACTAATTGTAATTAATTTTAAATTGATACGGATAATAAAAAAGTGTCAGTTAAAAATCCAAACAAATTTTGAATGAAAATATAATAATATAATATATGTCGGGTATAGTCTGCCTTATCATTGGTTGAGTCAGTGAAACAGACAGAATTTCAAGTGGGAGTCCACTGAGGTCTGGGCGCTCAAATAAAACTAATGTTTTTACTTCACTTTAGGTGCTGTGTAAGTTTCATTAGCTTGTGAACCATTCCATTAGCTCTTTACGGATAATAGATCTCTTGTGTCTTCATTAATACCAACATAGTTTCTATTCTCTACATCTCAGATTGCGCTTGTGCATAGCTTATTGTTCTGATTTGTATGCCTCGGCTTAGATCTTGCATTCTTGCTCATCTATTTGGCTTTCATAAGATGAAAGCCAAATACATGGGCCAAATTTTCAAATGAAACGCCGGGCTTTCATCTAAATGCCCCGTGTTTAATTTGCTGGTTCACAAGTCTGAAAGCCGTTGTCTCCTACTAACACTTGACGCAAACTTAAATTCTATACAAATAATTGCTTCAATAACATAATTTATATATTATCTATGTAAGTAGTGCAAGACAGTGCCTCTGACTATACTGCGAAGGTTTGTGCTTCACAGACTAATTTCAGGTCCGATAGACCTTTCTCTCTGATGAGAATGTTATGAAGTAGGCTATTGCTTAAATGATGTAAGTACTAGACACCTGTGGACAGATGACACCTCCATTATGTTTGTAATGTAATATAAAGTGTCAATAGATGAAGTAGCTAATATTACAGTAGAAATTATTCAGAGAGATGGAGACTTCATGCTAAACCAGTGTGTGCATAGAGATTGTGTTTAAGACCGCTGGTATGTAGGATGAATTAAGAGAGAGGTGCATAGAGGTAGGTTAGATTGCTTTTAAGACAACATCTACTATCTAACAAATACCACCTGTGCACCCTCATTTGTTTCTTCATCTGTATAGTTCTTATGCTCTATAGTCAGATAGTATTTGATTGAGTTGGTAACAGTGCTTGTAATACTGTTAAATGATTTATTGGTTTATTAGTGTAATGATTAGATTGAAATAAGTATTGTAAGCAACAGTATTACAATTGTAATTTAACAGTATTACAAGCACTGTTACCAACTCAATCAAATACTATCTGACTATAGAGCATAAGCACTATACAGATGAAGAAACAAATGAGAGTGCACAGGTGGTATTTTTTAGATAGTAGATGTTGTCTTAAAAGCAATCTAACCTACCTCTATGCACCTCTCTCTTAATTCATCCTACATACCAGCGGTCTTAAACACAATCTCTATGCACACACTGGTTTAGCATGAAGTCTCCATCTCCCTGAATAATTTCTACTGTAATATTAGCTACTTCATCTATTGACACTTTATATTACATTACAAACATAATGGAGGTGTCATCTGTCCACAGGTGTCTAGTACTTACATCATTTAAGCAATAGCCTACTTCATAACATTCTCACCAGGGAGAAAGGTGTATCGGACCTGATATTAGCCTGGGAGGCAGAAACCTTCACAGTATAGTCAGAGGCACTGTCTTGCACTCCTTACATAGATGATATATAAATTATGTTATTGAAGCAATTATTTGTATAGAATTTAAGTTTGCGTCAAGTGTTAATAGGAGACAACGGCTTTCAGACTTGTAGATGCCTACTGTATTACCAAAATACAACTTCTAATAAACCACACTTCTCCATTAACCTCGATTTCTGCTCAGAGATTGTCAACTTTAAATGAGTATCTTCTTGTCATTTAGGTTGTGTTTTACCATGCCTTTGAATTTCAATTGCTGCCTGCCAATACCATGAAGCCATTCTCTGAGTTATGAATAAAGGCTCTATTAGGGTAGTCTGGCGTCCTCCATTATGTGAACATGGCCAGTCAATCTTAAATTCTTTTAGATGAGAACTTTATACATGTTAGGTAGGTTGGTATGAGCTAGAATATCCTCATTCGGGATGAAATCCCAAAACTTCACATTTAGAATCAGATGCAGATGTCTCATCATATAGACGTTATATTTGTGACCAGTTAGCTTGTATAATGGCCAGCTCTCCACTTCGTGTAACAGAGAAAATAGAATGATGGACCGATATACAGAGCATTTAGTTTTGAATATCAGATCCTATTCATAGCACACCTTTGCCTTTACTTGTCCAAAAGGGTTTAAAAAACATCCTGGTGATTATCCCATCATCCATTTTGCTGCTACTCATCACTGTCAACCCAAGATATTTGAACTTGTTGACACTGGCTAGCTGCTCATTGTTGAGATAAATACGCTGACCAATATGTCATGTACTTCACGGATAGGGTGGAGTAGTATTTCCATTTTTGTGATGTTTATTTCAAGTCTTAGCAAATCTTCTATTTCCTGCACAATATAACTTCGTATCACCATGAGTGTGTGCAATGAAGACAGTGCTATGAGCAAACACGAGAAACACGTGCTCATTAGTAGTCTGCATTTGAGAATTAACATCCTTGAGAGACGATGACATGCAGACACCACCTATGTAGGCTTTAGTGAGGTGAGGCTATTTCTCTGAGGGTCAAAAACTGGAAATTGACTGAGCGTGAAGCCAGCTAGTAATTTGTTGTACCTGAATTATCTTAACTTGAATAAATTCCATATTACAATACTCCGTCATATATATCATCTGGCATCAATTTAATCTTGTCAAGAATGACTAAAACTGTCCAATAGCAGCTCAGATGCGTAAGCGGATGTCCTGTCTGAATGACAAAATAAATTGTATGGTCTGTTACACTAGAGCAGGGTGAAAGGAAGGGCCGAGAAAGAGGCTACATAGTTTACCACAGCAATCTATTTTGCTTACTTTTTATGTTTCTGGAACATTTTTACAACTACCCTAGGACACTTATGTATTCGCGGCATCTAACTTTCGCGTTTTCGCGGTGTAATCCTTTCGCGAAAATTTAATGAGCGAAACTAAACAATCATAACGAACGAGCGAAAAACGCGAAGTTAAATAGCTTTGTTCATTGATATCCACAATAAAATCGTAATATTAGAAATGCAGGCAACTTTCGTCTGTGGTTAAGATAAATGGGAAATTTCTGGTAAACTCATTATAGCTAATACACCAACTGAGCAGCATGGCAAAGCAATATCAGTTTAGTCACCGAATTTGTAACTGGTGAGAATGAAAGTCTGGTAGGTTAAGTCGTAAAATTGAAGAATAATTATTGCAGTGATGAATTTTATTACCATCCAAAAACAATATCAACCTTCATCAGGTCCAACCACATTATCTCTTTCACTGCCAATCATGTACAAATTCGTTACCGGCCTAGTGCCAGCCATTTTACCGAAATTGCCGATATTGCTTCATGATATGTATACAGTATTTTTCAAGTTCTACTTTAATTATATGTATAATCACGAAAATCTAAAATGGCTATTATGTCATCAACAGCTAATTACCTGTTTTATGACTCGCGCGGGGTAGTTAATGAACTCACAGAAAAATGTTTGTTTTTAGATTAGAAATTCTCAAACAAAAGTTTAAAATTGCTTCGTTGTTTTAGGCTGATTTTATAGAGAAATCTTCGGACAACACAGTCAATTTCATAAAACACTTAAAGACCGTGGGTTATGTGGTCAACAAATAATAAAATCAGGTTACCAGACAATTGCTGAGAAAGTCAGAAAATGCGTTTATGACAGTGACCCCTAGAAAACGCACAAATGCGTTTATGGCAACGTAAGGGTTATACAGTTTTGGTTGTGAAGTTGGTTGTTACCTATCTATTTTCTTCTTCTTGGGATTAGAGTGTGAAAGTCACGGCAGGAGGGACCTAGACGTCATTGATAGTCTAAGAAACAAATGGTAGCAAGTGATCAAATTGAATTGTCGATCTCACCCACACATTTCAACCTGTGGTTTACAAATACGAACTATTTTCAAATTGAATTTTTTTCTTATTAGTGAACTGGACCTGAGGAATGTAATGTTTTTTTCCACTGCATTTATTTTCACACCACTCTATTTTCGCACTCATCAGAGCCACGAAATTAAGTTGCAGCGAAATTTTACTCTGTGTGCTACTCACGAAACTAAATACTAGCGAAATATAAGTGTCCTAGGGTACTATAAATTTATCACTAACCGCAATATAACACCAGGTTATTAGCAAACTATAGGAAAATTGTCATTGTCACAGTGACTTACAGATTAGCTGGGAAAATTGTCACAGTGCCAATTTTCCCATAATCATCTTTTCAGTTTTGACGCATATTCAGGAATTAACCCTCCATATTCAGGAATTAACCCTCCGAGGCCCCTTATATTTCGACATTCTCTCAGCTCCTTGTGTTATCTCAGCTTCATATGTTGCTTTTGTGAAGTGATGTAAAAGCCAAGTGTTTATTTTCTATTAGCAATTACCATGAAGCTTGTTCAGAGGTTGAAAGCCTCTCTTATGTTACTACTATCGCTTGTCATAACATAAATTCTATAGACGTGATTTCTTCTCAATGTAAACATTATAAAAGCTGCTGGAAGTCTTTCTCTTTAATTGACAAAAAAGGTTTACTTTTAAAAAATAGAGCACCATGGTGTTCAATTACAGGTTTGATGGTGTATTATTTACTGTATATGTTTATGTACAAAAACTCACATTTACACGTATATCTAACTGTCACTGAGCAGTTGCTTTAAGGTTGATGTAGTGCCAAGTGAAGGAGTCTCCCAGACTTCTTTTACACCTTGTATTACACGTTATATTGGAAAATAATCATATACATATATATAATATATATATGTATATGTATATATATAATAATCATATAGGTACATATACCTTGTCATATTGTCACACAATTGTGTACATTTGTACATTGCCATGTTGAAACATAATCATATACCTTGTTATATATTTGAACATAATCATATAACCATGTCATATTGGAATATAATTATATACCTTGTCGTATTGAAACGCAATCAGATACCTTTTCATATTGAAACACAACCATATACATTGTTGTAATGGAACAGAATCCTGCACCGTATTATATTGGAATACAATCATATACCTTGCCATACTGAAACACCGCGCTACTGCTGTTACTGTCAACTGCTCCAACACTAAATGGGCATACTTACACAGACAGAACCCCTAACAATAAAAATCTATGTTTCCATTACTAGACAACAAAAACTGTTTTTATTTACATCTATAATCTCTGACTATTGTAGAGAAGGAAGAAAATACCGAGTCCCTAATGGATGTGTTCTTTTACATAGAATGGTTAGCTAGAACTTACAAAGAGAAGTCAGAGCAGTCTGGCAATTGGAGACACTATCTACAGGTAAGTTTACAATATTTCAGATCAACTAGAGTAGAATGTAAAATGTATACGAGGAGACTAAGCACACTAAGATGGTGAGTCATACATTTGGTGACTGCAACATCATTTAACTGTTATTCGTGAGCAGAGGCTATTTATTTATACCCCTAACTTTAATACCATGGAACTTGAAAAGTTGTGATTTTACAAAATATTCAATCTTTACTCCTAAACGTAATATATTAGTTTAAAGGTAATTCAAACAATTACTTTTTAAATGGAGGTTATAACAAAATATAAAATTTAGTATAGATCGCATCTTAAAACATAGCCATAATGTATTTTGTCCGATTACAGGTACAAATTTAACATGTAATAAATGGGGCTAGAGTTGAATTTTATTGTATATTGTGTCATTGACTCTACAGATTACTAGCATCTAACAATTTACTAGGTGAATGATTATAACGTTATTTATTTGAGACTTTAAAATATCATTACTGAGTCAAATTCTTATAATATTGTAGAAGGTTTATTGATTCTCATTGCTGTAGCTGTGGTTTAAAACAGGAAAATTATGAACACTTCGTTATAACTGCCCATTACTAAAAATAGACCTTCTCTAAGACACCCTTGAAGTTCTTTAAATTCTTCAATTGAATTTATAGATGGTTGCTATGACATGTGATATTATCAAGTCTTTAATTGTCCGTTTTGAAAATTACCATAACTTTGTTTATTATGTTTTCTCGCATGACAGTAAAATGTCATAGCAGCAATTGCGAGGTGATGGCACAGTATTGATACTGGTTGAAACAATTTTGCTGAAAACATAAGTACGATTGAAATGTACTTGAAATTTCATGTTGCAGTGTTGACAGGGATTAAAGTACCATTGTTGAAAACAGAAGTCAGATTGAGTCGTACCTAAGGCTATGAAACACAGAATTCTTATTATTTTGCTATTAATTATTTATAATCTCTTTAGGCTCACGGGCTAGCAAACTTCTGCCTCGCACAAGACTTAACTCCAGCAAGACGTAGACTTGTATATGAAATAGAAAAAAGCTGGTACAAAGGAAACCATCCTCTCAGCTATGACCAGCATCAACAGTTAATCGATGAGCACAAACGACTTCTGACCAACTACAGAGAAGAAACTAGAGATAACTTTGCTAGTTTAGACAGCTTAGTAGGGGCTTTAGACACTGGTGAGCTATTCAGTGAAATAAGTTTAACAAACGCTGAAGAATTCTGTCAAAAACTATTTCAAGCAAGTGAAACATGTACTGATGGACTCGTCAAGGTGTCGAGAAAAATTCTCCAAGATAGTGTTGATATACTAATACAAGGAGGAAAATATCCGCCATGCCAATTTGCACTGATAGGGCTAGGATCAATTGCCAAAGGAGAAGCAACTCCCTACTCCGATTTAGAATATGCCATCATCGTGGAGAAAGAATCAGACTACTTTGAAAAATTAGCTGTTGACACTTACTTCAGGATAGGGAATCTGGGAGAGAGTCCGCTCAAAGGATTTGATATCAAGGAACTCAAATGCAATGAACATTTTGATAGTCAAATGAAACAATTCACAACTGGTTACAGAATAGATGGAATAACTAAACATTCTGGCAATATTCCGACGGGTAATTGCAGAAAAGGAGGTCACAATATGATCCTTACAGTTGACAGCTTGATGGATCTCTATCGACAAGAAGCTGAGGCTAAATTTGATAGATTTCCAGGAGACAAATCGGACATGTTCTCTTCTACTGTAGTCATTCTCTCTAATGGAGAAACGCATGATAGTAGCCAGGTCTATGATCAGTTTATTACAGCAAGAGAACATTATGAAAATTCTGTGCTGAATGGAAAGAAAGATGTTCAACAAAAGCGCCTCGATTCATTTCAAATGGATATAGAAACGTTTTCATTTTTGCCAGACTTTGTCAAATTTCAACCGCCAAATAATTTGAATGTCAGGGTAAAAGAGAAGATTTTTCGTTACCCAACTCTACTAGCAAACAACATGAAGATGTGTCTAGGATTACAGTCTAAACACCCATGGGAGATATGGAGAGAAATGCAGCAGCTTGAAATCTTGTCAACAGAGAATCAAAAGTACCTAAATATTCTTCTAGCAACTGCCATTTACTTACGAACTTCTGCTTATCTCAAGTCAAACTCTCAGACAAATGATGTGCAAATAGACAAGTACCATAAAGGAAGGCAAGATAGAGTCTACACTGTTCCCGCACACTTGTTTGTACTAATGGGCTACTTACTTGTACAAATCAAACAATTTGTTAGCTCTGCAATGCCTCAAGTAGCAACTCCTGTTGACCTATCTTTGCTACCAAAAAGAATAACAGTTTCTCTTGAAAATCATTGGTTGCTAGCTAAAGTACTTTATTTTACTGGACAGTACGAATCGGCTAAAAAGGCAGTCAGTAAATCTATAGATCAGCCACTTGACAGTGACAGCGACGACATGCTGTGGGAGATCATCAGTCAAACCACACCACAAACAAGCGACTTCCTTGACCGCAAAGATATTTCACAAAAACGAGCTGAACTTTGTGCCTACCTCTTATACTACACAAAAAAGTATAACTCAGCAGTTCGTTTCTTCAATTATTTCATCTCCACACAGAAAGGGCCGCATGGTCTTTGGAAGCTGTTGGCAGCACATTGCAGTAAAGAGATAGGAGATTACATTAAAGCTCAAGAACTACTTAGAGATGTGAGTGTTTATGTGTTGGTATAAATTCCACATCGCTTTAAACATTTAAAGTGTTTGGAGATTTTAAGTTTCAAGATGAATCTTTGAAATGCTTTCTCTCTTGATAAAATGATTTTTCATTTATAACATTTGGCAACTCAGGCTCTGTTTGTTTTTTTTTGGTTTTAAATTTCTTTTTTGAAATTCAATTTCTTTAATGTTTTATTTTATTTTTTTTTCTATTGCTCATGAGAGATATTTGCCTCAGACAGATTGATTGATTTAAAGATTGGGAAAAAGTAGTTGTGATAGCACAAAGCAGTCAGAACTGTTAAAAAAATTATTTACGTGTAACAACACGTGTCCATTATTAAATGATAAATTACTAAGGAAATGAGTCGAGTGAAATATAAAAAATATAGTAATAATACAGACCTTTAAAGATTTCATGGTTATGTATCTGTTGTGTAGCTACCACTCTTCAACACAGACTATCGACAACTCATGTTAGTCTTTGGATGACCTTAAACAACACAGAGAGAAACCTATGTTGACTTTTGCTCCAATTTTTGTACCCTTGAAGAGTGATAAACACTGTGGAAATATCAAATACTCCTCTCACAGCAGTTTTTGTTTGTTTGTCATTATCTGGTTACCTCTCCTTGCTGCCTTCCTTGTTTGTCCATGTTTGGGGTGAACGATTAAAACGATTTATTTGTCATTGTTGTAAAAGTTGTAAAAACATTATTTTCACTATTACCCAGAGATGGGTAGTCAAGTTAATATGTTTGCTTGAGCGAGCCTTAATGCTCACTTCACTAAGGAAATGGAAATAACTGATTCTCTTATATCTTTTAGTTCCTCTGGCATCCGATTGGTTCGAAGTATCTTACCAGTCCGAATTGACTCCTTACTGTCACCATATAGGAATAGATTTGAACTCTATTTGCAATAAGCAAAGGGACTCGACTCAAAATGCAAAATTCTGCCGTTTTATAATTACTAATTTGATGAAAAATCTATCAGCAATGTTAAGTAATAAGTAACACAAGTAGCTACTTGAGGCGCGCCAAAGCGAAAACCCCATTGCAGTCTCATGTTGCCACTTGCTCATGTTTTTGTAAGACTTCTATATCACTGTGCATATTTTATTGATCAATAATATGTACTATGCACTAGCTTTATGGTTTGTCTGCAAACAGACAATAAGCTTATTTATAAGCTTTATAGATGCTTGCGAATATCGTTCATTCTATATAAACAATTAAAAAGCTAGCATGACGACTTGCTTTTGTACTTATACAAAAACAGCGATCACATATTGCAGTGTTATTAGATCTGCCTAAAATTTGTGGCAATAAATTTAGGAAATTAGGTTATTATGGTGCCAGAAATGAACCAGTTGCATAAATTTTCCTTTACTCACAAAGCAGCAAAAAATCATGGATAAATCTTTTAATTTCCTGGTAAAGATACATGACAAAATTGTTGTAAATAGCGACCTAGACGTATTTCTGCGAGTGAGTCAGTGAACAGCAAGCGAGCCAATAAATCACTTGGAATAACCATTTGCACAGTTAATCTTGAACACCAGAAAATGGTTGATCAGTGCATTTGTTAGAATGTCAGTTTGACAATCTGAATGATGTGGGTTCAAGACCAACTTATAACAATCTTTTATCTCAACCTGTGACCAATGCTTTGACAGACAAATGGAAGCACAAAATCATGACTTTTTTATAAAAAATATTGCTGAAGAGTATGGCACACAGCAAGCTTTTTTGCTATCATCGTAATATATAGATAATGATATAGTATAGGTAAAGTGCCTAAGTTGAGTTACTTAGTGTGGGTATTGTTCTTGGCACTCCAATCGTGGGAGTTATAAATTTATATATTGGTGACAAGCTATGTCATACTGCATTTCCCTAAAACTAAGAACACGTTAAAGTATACAATGGTTGGTCATGAATTTCCTAGCAAAGATATCTGATATCTGTCTCAGGCTGAGAAAGACATAGAGTCATCAGATAGCAGAGACTTGTTCAAGGAGACTGATGACAACAACAGAGATACATCAGAGGCATACAGCAGTATTGGCTCAGTGTACTGTGATCTGAGTGAATATGAAAAGGCACTAGAATATCATACAAAAGCATTGACGATGGACCAAACCATGTATGGTGAAAACGTTCATTCAGACCTTGCTGTAGACTACAACAACATAGGTTTCGTATACTACTCACTAGGTGACTATGGACAAGCATTAGAATATCACACCAAATCCTTGGATATGTGTAAAGCCATATATGGTGCTGAGGCTAATCATACTAGTATTGCTGCTAGCTACAGCTACATAGGTTTAGTACACCACTCACTAGGTGACTATGGACAAGCACTAGAATATCTCACCAAATCCTTGGATATGTGTAAAGCCATATATGGTGCTGAGACTAATCATACTGCTATTGCTACTAGCTACAACAACATAGGTTTAGTATACCACTCACTAGGTGACTATGGACTAGCACAAGAATATTACACCAAATCATTGGATATGCGTAAAGCTATATATGGTGCTGAGGCTAACCATAATGCTATTGCTGCTAGCTACAGCAACATAGGTTCAGTATACAACTCACTAGGTGACTATGGACAAGCACTAGAATATCACACCAAGTCATTGGATATGTGGAAAGCTATATATGGTGCTAAGACTAACCATACTGTTATTGCTACTAGCTACAACAACATAGGTTCAGTATACGACTCACTAGGTGACTATGGACAAGCACTAGAATATTACACCGAGTCATTAGATATGCGTAAAGCTATATATGGTGCTGAGGCTAACCATACTGCTATTGCTACTAGTTACAGCCACATAGGTTCAGTATACGAGTCACTAGGTGACTATGGACAAGCACTAGAATATCACACCAATTCATTGGATATGGATAAAGCTATATATGGTGCTGAGGCTAACCATACTGAGATTGCTACTAGCTACAGCAACATGGGTTCAGTATACAACTCACTAGGTGACAATGGACAAGCACTAGAATATCACACCAAGTCATTGGATATGCGTAAAGCTATATATGGTGCTGAGACTAATCATACTGCTATTGCTAATAGCTACAACAACATTGGTTTAGTATACGAGTCACTAGGTGACTATGGACAAGCACTAGAATATCACACCAATTCATTGGATATGGATAAAGCTATATATGGTGCTGAGACTAATCATACTGCTATTGCTACTAGTTACAACAACATAGGTTCAGTATACGAGTCACTAGGTGACTATGGACAAGCACTAGAATATCACACCAATTCATTGGATATGGATAAAGCTATATATGGTGCTGAGACTAATCATACTGCTATTGCTAATAGCTACAACAACATTGGTTTAGTATACAACTCACTAGGTGACTATGGACAAGCACTAGAATATCACACCAAGTCATTGGATATGTGTAAAGCTATATTTGGTGCTGAGGCTCATCATATTAATATTGCTACTATCTACAACAACATAGGTTTAGTATACGACTCACTAGGTGACTATGGACAAGCACTAGAATATTACACCAAGTCATTGGATATGTGTAAAGCTATATATGGTGCTGAGGCTAACCATACTGATATTGCTAATATCTACCACAACATAGGTTCAGTATAATACTACTCACTAGGTGACTATGGACAAGCACTAGAATATTGCACCAAGTCATTGGATATGCGTACAGCTATATATGGTGCTGAGGCTAACCATACTGATATTGCTACTAGCTACAGCAACATAGGTACAGTATACCACTCACTAGGTGACTATGGACAAGCACTAGAATATCACACCAAGTCATTGGATATGAATAAAGCTATATATGGTGCTGAGACTAACCATACTGATATTGCTAATAGCTACCACAACATAGGTTCAGTATACTACTCACTAGGTGACTATGGACAAGCACTAGAATATCGCACCAAGTCATTGGATATGTGTAAAGCTATATATGGTGCTGAGGCTAATCATACTGATATTGCTACTAGCTACAACAACATAGGTTCAGTATACTACTCACTAGGTGACTATGGACAAGCACTAGAATATTGCATCAAGTCATTGGATATGCGTACAGCTATATATGGTGCTGAGGCTAACCATACTGATATTGCTACTAGCTACAGCAACATAGGTTCAGTATACTACTCACTAGGTGACTATGGACAAGCACTAGAATATTGCACCAAGTCATTGGATATGCGTACAGCTATATATGGTGCTGAGGCTAACCATACTGATATTGCTACTAGCTACAACAACATTGGTTTAGTATACGACTCACTAGGTGACTATGGACAAGCACTAGAATATCACACCAAGTCATTGGATATGCGTAAAGCTATATATGGTGCTGAGGCTAATCATACTAGTATTGCTACTAACTACAACAACATAATGTAGGTTCAGTATACGACTCACTAGGTGACTATGGACAAGCACTAGAATATCACACCAAGTCATTGGATATGCGTAAAGCTATATATGGTGCTGAGGCTAACCATATACTAATATTGCTAATAGCTACAACAACATAGGTTCAGTACACGACTCACAAGGTGACGATGGACAAGCACTAGAATATTACACCAAATCATTGGATATGGATAATTCTATATATGGTGCTGAGGCTAATCATACTAGTATTGCTACTAGCTAAAGCTACATAGGTTCAGTATACAACTCACTAGGTGACGATGGACAAGCACTAGAATATTGCACCAAGTCATTGGATATGCGTAAAGCTATATATGGTGCTGAGGCTAATCATACTAGTATTGCTACTAACTACAACAACATAATGTAGGTTCAGTATACGACTCACTAGGTGACTATGGACAAGCACTAGAATATCACACCAAGTCATTGGATATGCGTAAAGCTATATATGGTGCTGAGGCTAACCATACTAATATTGCTAATAGCTACAACAACATAGGTTCAGTACACGACTCACAAGGTGACGATGGACAAGCACTAGAATATTACACCAAATCATTGGATATGGATAATTCTATATATGGTGCTGAGGCTAATCATACTAGTATTGCTACTAGCTAAAGCTACATAGGTTCAGTATACAACTCACTAGGTGACGATGGACAAGCACTAGAATATTGCACCAAGTCATTGGATATGCGTACAGCTATATATGGTGCTGAGGCTAACCATACTGCTATTGCTAATAGCTACCACAACATAGGTTCAGTATACTACTCACTAGGTGACTATGGACAAGCACTAGAATATTGCACCAAGTCATTGGATATGCGTACAGCTATATATGGTGCTGAGGCTAACCATACTGATATTGCTACTAGCTACAGCAACATAGGTTCAGTATACTACTCACTAGGTGACTATGGACAAGCACTAGAATATCACACCAAGTCATTGGATATGCGTAAAGCTATATATGGTGCTGAGGCTAATCATACTACTAATGCTACTAGCTAGAGCAACATAGGTTCAGTATACCGCTCACTAGGTGACCATGAGCAAGCGCTTGACTGTTACACCAAATCTTTGGATATACTTCACATAATACACTACGAAAAACAAAATCACCCTGACATACAGCATTTACAAACTATAATCTTTACCTGCATAAATGATGTTTCTTCCTAGTAGCTATTTTATGAGTAATCTTTTGTGTCAAAATTGGCAACTTTAATACCACTACCAGTGCTTGCATCTTTCCTTTTTGATTCTACTGTATGTTTTGGGTATAATGTTTATCATTGAACATGCAGTTTAGCCTTCTGCATTAATTGTGACAGAAACATGCTTTATTATATCCTCCGTATTTTCCTATGTGTAGTCCATGTTTACTCGAACAAGTCTTTAGAGCGTTTTCTTTTGTTTAAATTTATTGCATTCCTTTTTTATTATAATATATAATAAAACTATACATATTATATATTTATGGTATAATAGAGTAATATCGACAGCTCTTGGTGAGGTATAGTGATTGTTCATAGTTGTTAATTAAGGTGAAGTCTAAAACTGGTCAAAAGGATTATACTACCCTAGGACACTTATGTATTCGCGGCATCTAACTTTCGCGTTTTCGCGGTGTAATCCTTTCGCGAAAATTTAATGAGCGAAACTAAACTATCATAACGAACGAGCGAAAAACGCGAAGTTAAATAGCTTTGTTCATTGATATCCACAATAAAATCGTAATATTAGAAATGCAGGCAACTTTCGTCTGTGGTTAAGATAAATGGGAAATTTCTGGTAAACTCATTATAGCTAATACACCAACTGAGCAGCATGGCAAAGCAATATCAGTTTAGTCACCGAATTTGTAACTGGTGAGAATGAAAGTCTGGTAGGTTAAGTCGTAAAATTGAAGAATAATTATTGCAGTGATGAATTTTATTACCATCCAAAAACAATATCAACCTTCATCAGGTCCAACCACATTATCTCTTTCACTGCTAATCATGTACAAATTCGTTACCGGCCTAGTGCCAGCCATTTTACCGAAATTGCCGATATTGCTTCATGATATGTATACAGTATTTTTCAAGTTCTACTTTAATTATATGTATAATCACGAAAATCTAAAATGGCTATTATGTCATCAACAACTAATTACCTGTTTTATGACTCGCGCGGGGTAGTTAATGAACTCACAGAAAAATGTTTGTTTTTAGATTAGAAATTCTCAAACAAAAGTTTAAAATTGCTTCGTTGTTTTAGGCTGATTTTATAGAGAAATCTTCGGACAACACAGTCAATTTCATAAAACACTTAAAGACCGTGGGTTATGTGGTCAACAAATAATAAAATCAGGTTACCAGACAATTGCTGAGAAAGTCAGAAAATGCGTTTATGACAGTGACCCCTAGAAAACGCACAAATGCGTTTATGGCAACGTAAGGGTTATACAGTTTTGGTTGTGAAGTTGGTTGTTACCTATCTATTTTCTTCTTCTTGGGATTAGAGTGTGAAAGTCACGGCAGGAGGGACCTAGACGTCATTGATAGTCTAAGAAACAAATGGTAGCAAGTGATCAAATTGAATTGTCGATCTCCCCCACACATTTCAACCTGTGGTTTACAAATACGAACTATTTTCAAATTGAATTTTTTTCTTATTAGTGAACTGGACCTGAGGAATGTAATGTTTTTTTCCACTGCATTTATTTTCACGCCACTCTATTTTCGCACTCATCAGAGCCACGAAATTAAGTTGCAGCGAAATTTTACTCTGTGTGCTACTCACGAAACTAAATACTAGCGAAATATAAGTGTCCTAGGGTAGTAGGCAAGTTTAATATTACTACAGAGTGGGGATGCAACTCCAACTTCCACTATAATAACCGAGTTTTTATTATTATAAAACTTGAGCTTTCGCGGATTTAATATAGACCAGTGGCTACATGAGTTAAATCAGTTGAATCAGCCTTTTTTTTTTGATTAGAATCAAGCATCATGTCTAACCAATTGTTATAAAGTCATAGGTTAGTGTATTTGGTATTTTGAATTTCTTTATTCAACTGAACACTATGATTACTAAAAATAAACTGCCCTTGTTGTATCCAGCAAGCGTGATCAACTAGTATGATGCTAGCCGCAGAAATAGCAAACAGCAAGTAAAAACAACAGGGCATTGAATGCAACTAAGCCACATCATGACACAAATCCGTAACCGATATCATGAGATGCATTCTGTTTTTACAGTTCTTGCTTTGAGCGCTAAACTTTACAATTATCTCAACTAACGAACTTACATTATCAATATCTTTCTCTTCCACATGTATTCTCACTATCAATAAAACTCCATCTTAAATACAAGAGTGGTAATCCCACTGTACAATAACTTTTAACAGCAATAAGGCATGGAAACGCATAAAAATGTTTTTGGCATAATGTTTTCAGAAGTTGCTTTCTCTCGTCAGTCAAATGCCTAGCCTTCCACATTAATTTTAACATTGATAATTTGGTACAATACTACAAAGCTGTTTTCAAAGAATTGCTATTCTTGAGTATTTTCCTAGTTGTCTGCTCCTATCAACTCTTATAACTCAGCACCTCAACCTCTAGTCCTATGAATTAGAAACTCTAACACTCAGTTCATGACTATCTCTAAGTAGAATCAGACATCAAACTGTGAAGGGAATTACTACCTTCTCATTGCTGATCCAACAGATGCGAAGGTAAGAAACATAAGCCATTTTAGTCTGACCTGCTGCTAAAGGTTTTAATATCTACATAGCTTATGGTCTTGTACAACTTTTACATCATTGTCACTAAACCAAGGCTATAATGATGAGCAACCCATGATATGATAATGTTGTTTTTACCATGCTACAGGGTGAGAAGCTGAACATTTCCCTTTACAAATATCTAATAAAATTATTACAGACCAGTAATCAACCTGCTGCAAGGTAAGTGATTATGTTGTAATAGCTTTTACAGGAGTTAGCTTACCTAGCAAATGCAAGTGTAAGCAACTTCAAGTTATCTTAATTCATTTGCAGCATGGTCTCTGAAAGGCCTAATCTTGGCTGAGCTTGTGTCTCTTCAAGGTTGACTTGCAACAACAGCATTACCGTTATTTGATATGAAAAGATTCACCATGTTTTACTATGTTGTGTTGTAGGGGCAAAATATGTGGAAAGGTGATTGCAAGCTCTTAAAAGCTCAAAAACGAACAGAAGATCGCAGCGTCTCGACCTTCTAATGATACTCTTTCTTTTGTCGTGTCGTTGATAGTAACATTCGTTAGTGGTGTAAGAAATTTTACCACAAGGCCTTGGTCCGAGAGCAAAACGTTAGAGTTGTTGCAGTCCATTTGCGAGTTCAGTCCTGAATTATAAAATGTTAGAGCTAGATCTCGTTTCTTAGAGACGAAGTGTGCGTCGAGAAATTCTCCTGATTCGTTGAACCATGGTGTGTATTCACATGTTTCGACTATGTCCAGGTCCCACATGAGCATCGAACCGTCGTTTAATTCACAATGTCTGTCATTGTAATTGCAGTGACTGACGTCTCCGGCTGTGCTTTCGAATTCATCCGACCCGTGTTTCTTGTACAAGTAGGTCTCCACGTAACTGCATTGCTTCGCGCTGAAGGTTTTCTGTTGGCAGCACCATACATACATACAGTGGTGTGCATAAACTTGGAATCACCAGTTAAATCTTCAAATATGTATATTTATATGCTGTTGTCTAAGAAATTCTTTGGAGTTAAGTGCCTCAACCCCATCAATATATATATCATTTGAAAGGGAAAATTCTGAAGAACAAGATGATGCCAAATATTCAAAAATATTCTCAGATTTTTATCGCTGGGGGTGGATCTATCAAAAGGCAGACTTATTGCAGGCTATGAATGTTGTTAGTGAAAATTGATAAAATAGGATACAAACAAACTCTTTTATACAAATTGGTGGCCCTGAAAAGGGCCGTTGGGTTATTGTTGGTCTTCAGAAGGACTGGTAAGGTGTCTTGAGCTGAGCATTAGTATTTTATTGGACAGCCCTTGTTGTTGATCACCATCTGACACCGTTGAGGCATGCTGTTTACCAACTTTCTGAGCTCTTCAGGAGTGATGATGTGATGCCAAGCATGAATAATCTTCTCTATGAGCTCCCGTTTAGTCTTTGGTTTATCTTTGCTGACTATCACACCAATACGCTGCAAAAGATTTTCAATGGGATTCAGGTCAGGGCTTTGTGCTGGCCAGTCTATTACCCTCACATTACTTCTGGTCATCCACTCCTTGACTCTCTTGGCACGGTGGCAGGGTGCATTGTCATCCTGGTAGTACCAGGGTTGGTCGTTGCTGGTGAACAGGCTCTGAGCACTTGGAAGCATGACATCTTCCATGGTCTTGATGTATTTGTCTCCATTCATCATGCCTTCACAAATGGAGAGTCTTCCCACACCAAAAGCTGCCATGCAACCCCATACCATGACTCCAGTAGGGCGCTTGATGGTTGGTAGCGTACAAGCCGGGCTGTACTCCTCTCCAGGTCGTCTCCTCACATAACAATTTCCAGAGTGGTTTTGGATGGTAAATGTTGACTCATCACTGAACAAGACCCTTTGCCATTGGGCTGTTGTCCAAAACCGTTTATCTTTAGCCCACTCTAGACGACGCTTTCACTGTTTCTCAGAAACTAAGGGCTTGCGCCTTGCCTTGCAGCCTTTCAAACTATTTGCAAGCAGTCTTCTTCGCACTGTATTGGGGTGAATCTCAATATCTCTGTTGTCTTTGATCTCCTTACAAAGTTGAGTACTGTTCAGATGTCTGTCAGCGAGGGATCTTCGTACCAGGTACCGATCTTCACGGATAGTCGTCTTTTTGGGTCGTCCAGCAAAATCACTCAGAAATGATTGTGTTAAATCAATCAATGCATTGTTTGAAAGCATCTTCTGCTGATCAGATTGATATATAATATCTAGCATGGCATCATAATTGGCGGGAAAATAGAAAGCAAATGGAAGATCCATTCGATATAGAGTGAACAAAACAATGTGATTCCAAGTTTATGCACACCACTGTAGCATTGGTTGGTTCATTCGTAATATACATTCCATCTCCTCCATGTAAAACTCCTGCTTGGCACTTCTTATGTATTACCATGTCGGTGCATTCTTCTAATGTTACTTTCTGGGTGCTGCTGGAGGTTGTCTTGGTCTTAATGTCTCTGAAAAACGAAATTTGTGTCGTAACGTGTGTGGTGAATTTCGTGCATTGGTAGGCGATAGTCTTTTGTTTGATCATATTCTTCTTGTAGATAGTAACGTTAACTTTCTGGGGTGCCATGTCTGATTGTTTGCTGGTGTCCGTTGAGCATTCGTATTCTTGCTTTACTCGAAATGTTTGTGGAGAATCGTTTTCTCCTGTGCCGCAAATCATGGGATTGTTTGGTTGTCTTTTGGATGCTGTTGTTCCGGTAACGCATAAGGCTAAGCATAAGAGGCTGAATTGGAAGTAGCTAGCCATGTTAAATAAGCCTCGCCGTCCTCCGGTAAATCTTCTGCGTTTAGGTCGTCGGTCTACGTTTTCCGAACGTAAAATTTTAGTAGTTTCTATACAGTTGACCGTTTCAGATGAAGGGTTGTCTCCTCGGGGTCGTCTCGCGTTTTGTGAGACAGCGCCATCTCGATTAGTTGTCAAAAAATTGTGTACGAATTCTCGTGTTGATAAGTCGTCGTCGGATTTTTGAGGAGAGTTTGATACTTCTGCGACGTGATATCTTGTAGGACATCTTCCGAATTCGTGAGTCCTACTGCAATTTCTACAGTAAGCCTGTGTATTAGCACTTCTTGGCCTTCCATATTCTTGGTTTCTTTGTGAGCTGTCATCTCTAGTTTGTGAATTGTAGCGTCTGTATTGTGGTTCTCTCGAGCGATATTCATTCTGTGTTCCTGGTTGTCTTGGTCCTCGAGGGGGAGAATATCTGTCTCTTCGTGATGAGACTCTGTCATCCCTTCTCCTTTGGTTATAGTTTCTGTTGTACGAGTTCGTTCCATGTTGTTGTTGATAACGTTGGCGGTCATCATAATTGTTCCTTGAAGTCGAATAACCTCTTCTACCTCTGTAGTTTCTCGATGTCGCCTCTCTTCTTGGAAATCTCGTTTCGTTTTCTTTTATTCTTCTTGCTTGGTCGTTCACTAGCATGGTCAGTCCCTGTACTTGTCGTGTCAATGGTGCGAGGGGGTCAGTGTCTACTTGATTAACACTCATCGTCTTGTTTCTTGTCACTGCTTTATCTATAGCTTCCAGGTTTCTGGCTTCTTTTAGAGCTTCTTGTAAAGTAATATTCCCATGCCTCAGAATCGATCTCTGATAGCTCTCCTTTAGGCCTCCAATGAATGCGGATTTTATAACTTGATCACGGTTCACCTCCGGTAAATCTTTAAAAACTGATCGGCCTGCAGCCACAATCTCAGAGTAAAAGTCGTTGATCGACTTCTTCCCTTGGCTGATGTTCCATAGGTTCTTCTCTCGGAGTGGTTGGTCGACTCGGAAAACCGATATCAATTCCTTCTTTAGGGAGCTGTAGCTCCTCGCGCAATTAGGGTTCAGATTTATAACATTTCTGTAGGTCTCCCATGCTGGTCCAACATGTTTAGCGGGTAGGGCTTGTGCTAGTCGTCTGTTATCGTAGTTGTATTGAGCCATCAGTATTTCCCATTGATCAAGGTAATCTTCGAAGTTATCTCCTTCCTTGAAAGGCTCTATGTTATCGACGTTCGGCATTACGCTGATGATGGGTGGTCCCGTCCTGGGTGGGAAGAGTAGATCTCCATTTGATGTTCTCGGTGCTACACCAGGTCCTGTGTAGCTTCCGGAGTCGTCCACGGTTGGTTTTTCACCTTGTGGGCTTTGTTCCTGGGCTTCGACATCTTCCGGCTGAGTTGTTCACCATGTGGACTCTGGTCCTGAAGGATGATCTGGCTTCTCAGCGCTCTCCTTACCGCAGGAGTTGTTTTCTTAGCTCTCTTCTTCACCATCTCGTAGTCGGGCTGTTGTGCCTTGGGTCAGTCTATCCGGTTTATGGGAGTAGCTCAATGCCGGCTTTGGCTGCTCCTTTCGGATATTCTTTTGTCACTGCTGTTTTGGCTCCTGGGTGTGTGACTAGGCTGTGTAGATTCTGGTCTGCTATAACAAACTTAGTTAACATGCAACCTACGAGTAACGTGCTCTAAAGTATATATATAGGCACTGTTATATGTATATAGTTGACAGAATTTTTTTTTAATTGTAATTATGTTAAGACGAGTATTGAGTAAGTGACGAAGACTAGGTAGTCTATTATGTCTGTCAATGAGAAAATTATTCTATATAGAGAGGGTTGTTTTCCAAATGGTTGAAGTTCAACCGCAAGTATGAGTCTGTAGCGTTTATATATCAGTAAACAGCGTAATAATATATACAGGGTTAGTGCAATTAGCATATAAACGTAGATGATTGCTGTTATAGACTAGCAGTTGTCAGTTCAGTATCTTGTCTGAAATATGTCTAGAGTTATGTGTAGTCTGTGCACTATATTAGTATCTAATTGAAAGTTTATACTCGAGTTTAAGTTTCTTATAGTAGTGTGCTTGTCTATGAGTCAAGCTGGTGTAACTTGTTTTATAACCGGTGTATTGCTATTAGGTCTTATACGTATGTGAATGTTAGGTGTAATAACCTTGAGCTCAGTATATCTACAGTCACTAATAGTTAGTATTGATATTCACTTTCCCGCCGAACGGACAGTCGGAAAGGATATGAGTTTTATTTCTCTGTGAATGAAACAGCCGGAAATAATATGACACTATGTTTTCTCTGCAAGCAAAGCAGTCAGAAAGATAGGTTGAGTGTGAGCGTGTGACTGGATTAATCTGCAGAATTGAACGTACATAAAAGGTTGCCAATGTATAAATATGATCTATGCTTACCCGCAAGCAAAACAGTCGGAAAGATAAATCAAGGTAGAGAGTGTCCTAAGAAATTTGTGAAGTTGTACGTTTATCAACTTCTGATCTGTGTTTGCCCTGGAGTAAAACAGTCAGAAGGAAGGCAATATAGTAATAACAGTGCTCAGCTGTATGTATAGTCTCGATATTCACTTTCCCGCAAACGAAACAGTCGGAAAGGATATATGAGTTTTATTTTCCGCCGAACAGCAGTCGGAAATAGAGGACACTATGGCAAATGTGAAGTGGAAGCACGCGGCTATGAAAGTTCTAGTTTTCTCCTAGGCAAATATAAATCTCACCTCAGATTTTCTTACAATACTAGGATCTGCAAGCCTATAACCAGTATGCAATGGGTGATCAATCCCAATATAGGCTGCAATTACGCGTTATGAAAGTATGAATTACGAAAGGTCTGGGCATCAGGGGGTTATTTGCCTAGCTATGTGGTTATGCTTTTAGCTAAACGGTACACTAGATAAGTCACTAGATCTCAGCTAACATAGACTTTTTAATAAGTCCCACAATAGATATGTGAATATCTACCTGCCCAGTAGAATATAGCGATCAAACTAGGTATTGTTAAATAGCTAGGCAACCAGATATGAATAAAGATGAAGATGTCAGTTCTATGGTAAGCGCTATGAATAATATTACGAAAGATTTAAGCGTTTAGGGAATACCCACTTAGCTATGTGAAAGGTTGATGACCGATAAGGCACCTCTACCAAAAATGTTATATGTGTTATCGAAGTATTTGACTTACTTGACAGCACAATAACATCAATGATTAATCACTACTAGTTCTACCTCAATCTAGACTAAGTTTGTTGTGGTTGATTAAGTATAGGCTAGCCGCCGGGTTTGTTCAATGATTGATTAAAGTGTGAGTTCAATTTATGGGACTTGACCCAGATCTTTAGTGCAAGCCTCAACTAGCTAAGCTCCGATGTTGATTGTTAGCAAATAGCAACACTCTTTATTTCATGAACCAAAACCTAGTATACAAGTAGCAAAGTTCTAGAATATGAGATAAATAACAAGTAGTAAAACACTAAGTAGTATATAAATCTCTTACGCCAACAGCAAGCTGTGTCTGCCCTTAAAGCTCAGTCTTACACGTCTGTAAGTGTCACTGCCAATGAGGCTGAGCTACTAAAAAACACTAGCTTTTATAGGCATTTAGGATAGCCTGAGGACGGGTATATAATGTTCGTATCATATACTATGTTGTAGGAGTAAGTCCATTGGAAGGAACACCGTCTTTCGATACGTCACTTGGAAAGCGCCGAGATTGTGGCTGGATGCTAGGATTACGTAATATTGTCTCCGTCAGCACCGTAATATGTCATGGAAAAATACTGGCTTAGGGTGAGGGTAAGTTCAGTTATTTTTGGTAGTGCTTGGTGATGGGTGGATAGATATAATTACTCCCAAATTCCTTGGCGGTTCCCACATAGGGTGTTGACTCATCAGTTTCCAAGATTGATGTATTCTAGTTCTGACATTTCCAATTAGAGAATCTTTTGATGTCTCTTAGGCGTCTCGATGCTTGTACAGAATATATGCATGTACGGCGGTCTGGCTACATTCCTTACTGGTATCTTGTTTTCGAAGTATTTCCATACAACAACCCAAAAGACCAGCAGAAAATTGAGGTCTGACATGGTCGCCTAAGCTTCGCTATAACTTACATGCGAATTGGTATGAAACTGCAAATGAATATGCATCTGAAAGCTGAGATATTTTCCTACAGACTGAGATATTTTCCTACAGACTGAGATATTTTCCTCCAAACAGCTTGCAAGTCTTTTCATTTCGCAATCTATTTATTCGCAGTTATGATTTTCTGCAGTCAAATATATATGTATTAGTAGTATATAGAGAGCAGATCTACACAAAAAAGTGACGGATCCAGCGGGGGGATAGAAAAATGGGGTTGCGAATTAAATTGGCTAGGGGTGTAGATTGAATTGGGTGGAGTTGAATGAGATGTTGGGGTTTGGGGGGAAATTGTGGTGTAGAGTAGGGGGTTGAATTCGAGGGGGTATGGATCCGCTCCCGGCGTAATCGGCGGATTATCTGTGGATGAGTCATCCGATTAGTGGGGGATGAGTCATCCGATTAAACGTGGATTATCGCGGATTAGTCGGGGGAATCGTTGCGGATTAGTCGGCCGAATCGTCGCGGATTATCGGTGGATTAGTGGGGGTGAATATCTGGGACATCGAGGGGCTGGTTGGTTTTCCGGAGTGGATCTCGCGGATTATCGAGGAGAGCGAGAGATTACCGGATGAGTGAGGGGGTTAATATCTGGGACACCGAGGGGTTGATTTTCCGGAGATTGTTATATATTTGAAACATTGAATATATACGAGAAAGTGTTTATGTACAAAGTTATTTTTTGAAGATTTGATGTTTTTGTAATGTTGAAGCTCTTGAATGGTTAAGAATTTTAAGGAATTTATTTTCGGTTTTTTTTTTGTATATATGTAAGATTGAAATTTGTTGGAGAAATTAATATGTTGAATGAAAGATCAGTTTTATTACAAAATTATTCACATTAAAAGATATATTTATATGTATTATTCATTATTTCCATCATCATTTTGTTTCAATAAAAATAAAATAGTTTATGTTTAACTTGAAATATATGAAAATGTTCAAGTAGATAGGTCACAATAAAGATAATATAGTATAAATGAAACATTGAATATATATATAAGAAAATGTTCATGTACAATCTTTAAAACGAAGTTTGTATCGAGATGTTTATCAATCACTCATCGTCATCGGAAATATCTATGATAGCAGAATCCTTTTTGCATTGTGCCGAACTCTCGTAAAATCTGCTTGCTTCTTCATGTCCCATGACTACTACATCGTAGTATTCGCGAGTATTGTGAGATGTTACTAGTCCCTTGTATATAATGATACCCGGATAATTTTCCTTCAACGAAAGGGCATATCTCGAAGGCATCGTTAAAGTTCCTTGAACTTCCTCTCCATCAACTTTGGTTGAAAATGCTACAGTTGGTACCACATTCACCTTGCCTTCAGCATCTTTGTATTCACTTGTTCCAACATTGTGATAGTAGAAAATAGATGGTGCTTTGAACTCCTTGAGATGACGAGTCTCGAAAAGTTGTATTTTCTGAAAGAATATCCCAATAGGACATACAGACAGACTATGACAAAATAGGACTTATAGTAAAACTAAAACATTCAGACAAATTAGTTCATTCAGTTGAACTAAGGAAATAAATACATGTAATACTTACTGAAGAAGCAAATTCTTCCATCCTTTTCTGACTATGTTTAGGGATATATCCATTTTGCTGGTGAGATATGGGAATCTACAATAGCATTGATTACAGTCAGACTACAATATACATTCAAACCATCTCATTCAATTAACTCAGAAGAACCAAATTCATCTGTTTTAATCTGAGTAGGGATATAACATACACTTTGCTAAGATATTGGAGTTTGCAATTACAATGAATACAATCAGCCTAGAACACATAGTTACTACTCAGAAGAGAAGATACATTGTAACATTCCTACATAACATCTAGATTGAATTTGTAGTACTTACTGTAAACCGTAATCTTTCGTTGAGATCTTGATAGAACTTTTCACGTAAGAGAAATCGACAAGCTTTTCGATTCCGGTCGCTTATTTCCATTCCATGAGAGCAGTAACCCCATCGCTTCACACATTTATCTGCACATTGTAATCGTTCTTGAAATATCCTTTTTCTGTTGTCTCTGGTACTCATTGTGAAGTTATGAACTGAATTGAAAAGGCATATTCGATCGAAGGTTTTATAACAAGTAGAAGTGTTGACGTGGTTCATTAATTTTGTGACCTAATGATATATATAAACAGATTTCGCGAAATTCAATTTCGCGAAATTCACTTTCGCGAAATTCAATTTCGCGAAAGTTGACTATATAATATATAATGTGTAATTTCGCGAAATTCACTTTCGCGAATTCCAATTTCGCGAAAGTTGACTATATAATATATATAATGTGTAATTTCGCGAAATTCACTTTCGCGAAATTCAATTTAGCGAAAGTTGACTATATAATATATATAATGTGTAATTTCGCGAAATCCAATTTCGCGAAATTCAATTTCGCGAAAGTTGACTATATAATATATATAATGTGTAATTTCGCGAAATCCAATTTCGCGAAATTCACTTTCGCGAAATTCAATTTCGCGAAAATCTGTTTACTATTTTCGCTTCATTGATTCTGTTGGATACGCCACTATTCTTCAATACTCTGTATAAGAAGCTTGCTCAGTGTAATTTTCCTTTTCATCACTTAGTCCTGCTCCTGATGCCTACTTATATACAGATTGAGATTTTGGGGCAATCGAGCGTTGATACCATAAGGCTTGTATGCTTCAGCTAGAATTCTGTTAGCCGGCTACTCGCGATTAAGTTCGTTGAGTGTCGCTGTGTTCAGGCTGTCGTGTGGACAAGCGCCTTGGCAATCGACCTGAGTGTTTTCCTAGGCTTGCCTATGGAATTCTCCTGTTTGGTTTGGCTTAACCATTCCATAACAGTCTCTTGCCCAGTAAATAGAGGGATGAGCAAAAAAAAGAAGGCCCAATGGACAGATGGAGGAATTGTACTAAGGTAGGTATAGGTAAGTATTCGTTTTGAAGAGAATATAAAGAAAATGAATATATGTATTGTTTTGAATAAATGTAGTATGTATCATTTATACTCTCAAAGATTGATGAATGATAACAGGGTTCTCTTTACCAAAAGTATTTTGTCATGATTTTATCGAAAGATTGTGTATTATATATCACTTCACAGTCTTTTCCATATTTTGAAGATATCAGTTAGAATGTGATGCTAGCAAGTCTACTAGTTTAATTTAATTAAAGGATCCATGGGTGCTTTACCGCTTCATGGAATAATTCTCAATATACTGATTACTCATGATGATCTCTCACAGTGCAATCAGGAGTGTTAATAAAGTACTGAGAATAAGTATATGTACAATTATTATGAAGTGTAGTAAGAGATCATCAGGTGTGTTAATAAAGTACAGAGAATAAGTATGTGTACAATTATTATAAAGTGTAGTAAAAGACCATCAAGAGTGTTAATAAAATACAGAGAATAAGTATGTGTACAATTATTATAAAGTGTAGTAAGAGATCATCAAGAGTGTTAATAAAGTACAGAGAATAAATATGTGTACAATTATTATAAAGTGCTGTAAGAGATCATCAAGAGTGTTAATAAAGTACTGAGAATAAGTATATGTACAATTATTATAAAGTGCTGTAAGAGATCATCAGGTGTGGTAAAAAAGTACAGAGAATAAGAATGTGTACAATTATTATAAAGTGTAGTAAAAGACCATCAAGAGTGTTAATAAAATACAGAGAATAAGTATGTGTACAATTATTATAAAGTGTAGTAACAGATCATCAAGAGTGTTAATAAAGTACAGAGAATAAATATGTGTACAATTATTCTAAAGTGCTGTAAAAGATCATCAGGAGTGTTAATAAAGTACTGAGAATAAGTATATGTACAATTATTATAAAGTGTAGTAAGAGATCATCAGGAGTGTTATTAAAGTACAGATAATAAGTATATGTACAATTATTATAAAGTGCTGTAAGAGTTCATCAAGAGTGTTAATAAAGTACAGATATTAAGTATATGTACAATTATTATAAAGTGCTGTAAGAGATCATTAGGGGTGTTAATAAAGTACAGAGAATAAGTATATGTACAATTATTATAAAGTGCTGTAAGAGATCATCAGGAGTGTTAATAAAGTACTGAGAATAAGTATGTGTACAATTATTATAAAGTGCTGTAAGAGATCATCAGGAGTGTTAATAAAGTACTGAGAATAAGTATATGTACAATTATTATAAAGTGCTGTAAGAGATCATCAAGAGTGTTAATAAAGTACTGAGAATAAGTATATGTACAATTATTATAACGGGCTGTAAGAGATCATCAGGTGTGGTAAAAAAGTACAGAGAATAAGTATGTGTACAATTATTATAAAGTGTAGTAAAAGACCATTAAGAGTGTTAATAAAATACAGAGAATAAGTATGTGTACAATTATTATAAAGTGTAGTAAGAGATCATCAAGAGTGTTAATAAAGTACAGAGAATAAGTATATGTACAATTATTATAAAGTGCTGTAAGAGAACATCAGGAGTATTAATAAAGTACAGAGAATAAGTATATGTACAATTATTATAAAGTGCTGTAAGAGATCATCAAGAGTGTTAATAAAGTACAGAGAATAAGTATATGTACAATTATTATAAAGTGCTGTCAGAGATCATCAGGAGTGTTAATAAAGTACAGAGAATAAGTATATGTACAATTATTATAAAGTGCTGTAAGAGATCATCAGGAGTGTTAATAAAGTACAGAGAATAAGTATATGTACAATTATTATAAAGTGTATTAAGAGATCATCAAGAGTGTTAATAAAGTACAGAGAATAAGTATATGTACAATTATTATAAAGTGTAGAAAGAGATCATCAGGAGTGTTATTAAAGTACAGATAATAAGTATATGTACAATTATTATAAAGTGCTGTAAGAGATCATCAAGAGTGTTAATAAAGTACAGAGAATAAGTATATGTACAATTATTATAAAGTGCTGTAAGAGATCATCAGGTGTGTTAACAAAGTACAGATAATAAGTATATGTACAATTATTATAAAGTGCTGTAAGAGATCATTAGGGGTGTTAATAAAGTACAGAGAATAAGTATATGTACAATTATTATAAAGTGCTGTAAGAGATCATCAAGAGTGTTAATAAAGTACAGAGAATAAGTATATGTACAATTATTATAAAGTGCTGTAAGAGATCATCAGGTGTGTTAACAAAGTACAGATAATAAGTATATGTACAATTATTATAAAGTGCTGTAAGAGTTCATCAAGAGTGTTAATAAAGTACAGATATTAAGTATATGTACAATTATTATAAAGTGCTGTAAGAGATCATCAGGAGTATTAATAAAGTACAGAGAATAAGTATATGTACAATTATTATAAAGTGCTATAAGAGATCATTAGGGGTGTTAATAAAGTACAGAGAATAAGTATATGTACAATTATTATAAAGTGCTGTAAGAGATCATCAGGAGTGTTAATAAAGTACTGAGAATAAGTATGTGTACAATTATTATAAAGTGCTGTAAGAGATCATCAAGAGTGTTAATAAAGTACAGAGAATAAGTATATGTACAATTATTATAAAGTGCTGTAAGAGATCATCAGGAGTGTTAATAAAGTACAGAGAATAAGTATATGTACAATTATTATAAAGTGCTGTAAGAGATCATCAGGAGTGTTAATAAAGTACTGAGAATAAGTATGTGTACAATTATTATAAAGTGCTGTAAGAGATCATCAAGAGTGTTAATAAAGTACAGAGAATAAGTATATGTACAATTATTATAAAAGTGCTGTAAGAGATCATCAGGAGTGTTAATAAAGTACAGAGAATAAGTATATGTACAATTATTATAAAGTGCTGTAAGAGATCATCAGGAGTGTTAATAAAGTACTGAGAATAAGTATGTGTACAATTATTATAAAGTGCTGTAAGAGATCATCAAGAGTGTTAATAAAGTACAGAGAATAAGTATATGTACAATTATTATAAAGTGCTGTAAGAGATCATCAGGAGTGTTAATAAAGTACAGAGAATAAGTATATGTACAATTATTATAAAGTGCTGTAAGAGATCATCAAGAGTGTTAATAAAGTACAGAGAATAACTATATGTACAATTATTATAAAGTACTGTAAGAGATCATCAGGAGTGTTAATAAAGTACTGAGAATAAGTATGTGTACAATTATTATAAAGTGCTGTAAGAGATCATCAAGAGTATTAATAAAGTACTGAGAATAAGTATATGTACAATTATTATAAAGTGCTGTAAGAGATCATCAAGAGCGTTAATAAAGTAATGAGAATAAGTATGTGTACAATTATTATAAAGTGCTGTAAGAGATCATCAAGAGTGTTAATAAAATACAGAGGATAAGTATGTGTACAATTATTATAAAGTGTAGTAAGAGATCATCAAGAGTGTTAATAAAGTACAGAGAATAAGTATGTGTACAATTATTCTAAAGTGCTGTAAAAGATCATCAGGAGTGTTAATAAAGTACTGAGAATAAGTATGTGTACAATTATTATAAAGTGCTGTAAGAGATCATCAAGAGTGTTAATAAAGTACAGAGAATAAGTATATGTACAATTATTATAAAGTACTGTAAGAGATCATTAGGAGTGTTAATAAAGTACTGAGAATAAGTATGTGTACAATTATTATAAAGTGCTGTAAGAGATCATCAAGAGTATTAATAAAGTACTGAGAATAAGTATATGTACAATTATTATAAAGTGCTGTAAGAGATCATCAAGAGTGTTAATAAAGTACTGAGAATAAGTATATGTACAATTATTATAAAGTGCTGTAAGAGATCATCAGGTGTGGTAAAAAAGTACAGAGAATAAGTATGTGTACAATTATTATAAAGTGTAGTAAAAGACCATCAAGAGTGTTAATAAAATACAGAGAATAAGTATGTGTACAATTATTATAAAGTGTAGTAAGAGATCATCAAGAGTGTTAATAAAGTACAGAGAATAAGTATGTGTACAATTATTATAAAGTGCTGTAAAAGATCATCAGGAGTGTTAATAAAGTACTGAGAATAAGTATGTGTACAATTATTATAAAGTGCTGTAAGAGATCATCAGGAGTATTAATAAAGTACAGAGAATAAGTATATGTACAATTATTATAAAGTGCTGTAAGAGATCATCAAGAGTGTTAATAAAGTACAGAGAATAAGTATATGTACAATTATTATAAAGTGCTGTCAGAGATCATCAGGAGTGTTAATAAAGTACAGAGAATAAGTATATGTACAATTATTATAAAGTGTAGTAAGAGATCATCAGGAGTGTTATTAAAGTACAGATAATAAGTATATGTACAATTACAGTGAAACATGGATAACTCGCCCTCGGATATAGCGAACACATGGTTAACTCGACTGGATTTGCTTGGTCCGTTCCCACGCAATGATAAATGGCTCTATATAACTCGAATTCAACACTGTTATAACGAACTGTTTTTTGCCCAACGGCTACCGAAACGGTTGCTATCGCTTTAGAAAATCACTTTATTCCAAGCCATAGAGGTAAACCTCAACTTTTCGTAATTCATAAGCGTCGTTATTACCTCCATCGGCAAAATATTTTTGTCAACGACTGTTCTAAAGGTTTAGTGAAATTTGATTTATACTGCTATACGATGAATAGCGCGGACTGGCCCGGCCACGGGCGCAAGGATTTTCGCCACGCACATACAAAACAAAAATCGCATGTTGTTTTGTATGTGTGTGGCGAAAATCCTTGAGTGCGTGACCCGGCTAGCCCGTGACGAATATTTTTCCGAAGTTGATTCCGTGTTGAATCAACGTCGGAATGTTGAATGTTTAAAACGTCTTAAAATTTGTTTTTATTAAACGTATACGTTTTCTTAGCTAAAAAAACTATTCATCGTTTGACCTAAACACAGAATACGTGTGTACATTCAATAAGTATCCATTCAAAAAGCGTGAGTGATATACAATGTACTGTTAAACCTCGTAAAACTTTTAATTGAACTGCCTCGGAGTGTTGCTCTTAACGAATCCCAGGTAAAGTAAGGTAATCTTTCCACAAACTTCAAGAAATATCGGCAAAATTGATCGTGGGTAAAACGCTCAAAAGAAAAAGATGTCTTTTCTTTGAGCATTTCAGCAACGATCAAGTTTTGCCAATGTCAATCTGAAAAACGTCCTGGCAATAACATCACCTCAAACAACAAACCAATCTCAAGTGATAGAAAAATCTCTATACTTTTTGATAAAAACGTTTTAAACTTTACATTAGAAGCATTTAATTTGAAACAAGCCATTTGTGCTTTTGATTTATATTATAGTTTGTATATGTTCATGTATCTACTAATAAATAAGTGAATACATGGACTTGTGACAGTGCTCTGATAACTTGAACACTCTGATAATTCGAACACTTTTGCTCGGTCCCTTGAAGGTTGAGTTATCCGAGTTTCACTGTATTATAAAGTGCTGTAAGAGTTCATCAAGAGTGTTAATGAAGTACAGATATTAAGTATATGTACAATTATTATAAAGTGCTGTAAGAGATCATCAAGAGTGTTAATAAAGTACAGAGAATAAGTATATGTACAATTATTATAAAGTGCTGTAAGAGATCATTAGGGGTGTTAATAAAGTACAGAGAATAAGTATATGTACAATTATTATAAAGTGCTGTAAGAGATCATCAGGTGTGTTAACAAAGTACAGATAATAAGTATGTGTACAATTATTATAAAGTGCTGTAAGAGTTCATCAAGAGTGTTAATAAAGTACAGATATTAAGTATATGTACAATTATTATAAAGTGCTGTAAGAGATCATCAAGAGTGTTAATAAAGTACAGAGAATAAGTATATGTTCAATTATTATAAAGTGCTGTAAGAGATCATTAGGGGTGTTAATAAAGTACAGAGAATAAGTATATGTACAATTATTATAAAGTGCTGTAAGAGATCATCAAGAGTGTTAATAAAGTACAGAGAATAAGTATATGTACAATTATTATATGCATGGAACTAGCAAGTCTACTAGTTTAATCTAATTAATGAATCCATGGGTTCTTTACCATTTCATTGAATAGTTCTCAATATACTGATTACTCATGATGATCTCTCACAGTGCATGGAACTAGCAAGTCTACTAGTTTAATCTAATTAAAGGATCTATGGGTGCTTTACCACTTCATGGAATAATTCTCAATTTTAAAGTGAATAATTTTGTAATAAAACTGATCTTTCATTCAACATATTAATTTCTCCAACAAATTTCAATCTTACATATATACAAAAAAACGAAAATAAAATCCTTAAAATTCTTAACCATTCAAGAGCTTCAACATTACAAAAACATCAAATCTTCAAAAAAATAACTTTGTACATAAACACTTTCTCATATATATTCAATGTTTCAAATATATAACAATCTCCGGAAAATCAACCTCCCGGTGTCCCAGATATTAACCCCCTCACTCATCCGGTAATCTCTCGCTCTCCTCGATAATCCGCGAGATCCACTCCGGAAAACCAACCAGCCCTCGATGTCCCAGATATTCACCCCCCACTAATCTACCGATAATCCGCGACGATTCGGCCGACTAATCCGCAACGATTCCCCCGACTAATCCCGCGATAATCCACGTTTAATCGGATGACTCATCCCCCACTAATCGGATGACTCATCCACAGATAATCCGCCGATTACGCCGGGAGCGGATCCATACCCCCTCGAATTCAACCCCCTACTCTACACCACAATTTCCCCCCAAACCCCAACATCTCATTCAACTCCACCCAATTCAATCTACACCCCTAGCCAATTTAATTCGCAACCCCCTTTTTTTATCCCCCCGCTGGATCCGTCACTTTTTTGTGTAGATCTGCTCTCTATATACTACTTGTATTTATTGAAACTATAGATATATGTACCAGTAACAATTTTGCATATAAACTCATTGCACAGATTCATGTGTGCTGCAGAAAAGATTAGCTGGTTGTTTACAAGAAAAATTGAGTGGAGAACCTGTATTCACACATTTGGTGAAGCATCAAAAGACAGGAAACAACATTTATTATAAGCAGAAACAGCAAATCATGGACTGCTACATTTCAAAACAATATAAAAACTGAACTCTTTGATTAGGTGAGTGCCCTGAGGAGAGCAACAATCCACAAATACAACATACTAATGCACAACAAATACAATAGGTTATGACATTTCAGCGAATGCAACGATGTACAAGCTAGCAATACAAATCAATGAAGCATTTGTAGAAACTAAACAAAATACAATTTGTAAATAAATCTAGTTAGCATGACAAGGATCAAAACATGACATGCACAAAGACACTCCATAAGTGACTCCACTGCGCCTTCAGCTTGCTCTCGCTCCTCACCGATGTATACAGACAACTTGTGCGCATAGCGAGAGACAGCATCGCAGAGTGCAAATAACTTTATTCCAAATCTAGATCTGTTAGATGGAATATACTGCCTGAAGCTGAGCCATCCTTTCCATATGCCAGCTTTCATCTATAGATATAAATTTACCAGACAGCAAAACAGAATATAACCCTGTTATGTCTATTATATATATTTGCTTTTATTTACTAGTGTTATATTACCGCGCGTAATATTATATTGGCGTATGAATATGTATGTAAGGGGTCGGAGCGAGAATTGCGGCCATGTTGCGGGCATATATGTAAACATGTATTTTCGGGCTGTGAGTTTGTAAACTGAATAATAAATATAGCTTGTTATTACTGTGAAAGTGTCTTGTAAACATAACAATTGGCGACGAGGATGGGATGGTGTTTAATAGATAATTAAACATCATCGTGAAGAACAGCATGAAGATACTCCCTACGGAGATTCACTAACAACAAAGCGAAGAGTTAAGTATTAAGCAGTTACTATTGTATTGGTTGTTGATTTAATTAACTCCATCAATCATTCAAGTCAACGGAACAAGTCAAGAGGTATACTAATAGTAGTAGTAAGTAGCTGTAAAAAAATTTTTTTTAACATTGTGATCCTGGAGTGACACTTTGTAGTAGTAGTTGTCAGCACTGGTCTACAGTCTTACCGTCGTTTGAGTAATTTCAATTTTGGTGTAAATCACAAATTTGAAATCATGGCAGACTTGGGTGATTTGAGGGGGCCAGGTAAATTTGACCCTGATGGTGATGCTAGTAATGTATCTTTCAGATGGAAAAGTTGGTTAGAAGAATTCGAATGTTTTGCAGACTGTAAGGGTGTCGCTAACCAAGCAAATGATGGAGCAAATGATGCCATTAGAACTGAAAATAGAACTAAACGCCGTGCTCTGTTGTTATATTTAGCTGGTCCAAAAGTCAGAGAAACTTTTAAGAGTCTGGAAAATTCTGGTAATGCAGACCAATATACAGAGGCCATCAATGCACTCAACAGACACTACATTGTTGCACCGAATCCGACATTCCAACGACATTTGTTTAGGAAAACCACTCAAATTTCTGGAGAGACTGTTGCACAATATGTAGCACGTCTTAGGTCTATTGCTGAGGGATGTGAATACGACAATGTTAATGTAGAAATCAAAGATCAGGTAGTGAGTAGTTGTTTGTCAGATACTCCAAGGTCGAAATTACTCAGTAAAGGGGCAGATTTAGATCTTGCTAAACTATTAGAAATTTCTGCTAATCTTGAAGCAGTTGAAAAACAGACTAGAGAGATGAAAATAAGTCATGCCCCAGTTCAAGTCAATAAAGTAAAATATCAGAAACCCAGTCATCAACAGGCAGCTTCTAAACCGGTTCACAACCTTGAATGCTATAGGTGTGGCAAGCAGGGACATATAGGTTCAGATCCCAAGTGTCCTGCTAAAGGAAAAACTTGTAAAAAGTGTGGTGGCAAAGAGCATTTTGCAGTTAAATGCCGAACAAAAACCAAGCCACAAGCTAGTAGCCACCCAAAATCAGCTGGAAATTCACAGAAACGTAAAACTCAAGTTTACCAGGTCACTGATAAGAAAAATGCCGATGGTGGTGACCAACAGGCGAGCCAATATGCTGTTGCAGTAAAGTCAAGTGTTATAGAGTCCGACAAAGTCGTTGTGAATGTCGGTGGTGTTAACATGACTTTTATTGTTGATTCCGGCAGTGACTGTAATATCCTTAGCCACAGCTTGTGGGAAAGAGCAAAAAGTGAAAACATCTCATGTAAAAGTAAAGGTGAAAATCGAGAAATCTATGCATATGGTGCTGACAAGCCTTTAAAGGTAATAGGTGTTTTTGATACTCTTGCTAGGCATAGTCAAACTGAAATACACACCGAGTTTGTAGTGGTAGATCATGATGTTGAGGTTCTATTAGGTAGAGAAACGGCTAAGTCACTGGGTGTGCTCAGGATTGGTGCGAACGTAAATAGATGTGCAGGCGATGGGTATGCAAGTTTGTGCAACAAGTACGAACGAGTTTTTAGTGGTGTAGGTCTCTTGAAAGATCGTGAAATCAAATTGTACATCGATCGGTCGGTAAAACCAGTGATCCAGCCCTACCGTCGAATACCCTTTGGGCTGAGAAGTAAAGTTGAGGAAAAACTCCAAGAGTTGGTTGAAGTTGACGTGATTGAAAAGGTTCATGAGCCTACTGATTGGGTAAGCCCAGTGGTCATAACCCCCAAACCTAATGGTGACATCCGCTTGTGCATAGACATGCGACAGGCTAATCAGGCAATCAAAAGGCAAAGACACCCCTTCCCAACAATTGAAGAAATGTTGCTGGATATGAATGGCTCCAAGTTTTTCAGTAAACTAGACCTCAAATGGGGCTTTCACCAAATAAAACTTCATGAAAGCTGGCGAGGTATAACAACTTTCAACACACACACTGGCCTATATAGGTACAAACGTCTTATGTTCGGCATAAATGCCGCACCTGAGTTATACCAATATGAAATACACAAAGTTGTTTCCGGTATACCAGGAGTTTCAAATAAGAGTGACGATCTGGTTGTGCATGGCTCTACAAAGAACGAGCATGACAACAGACTAGAACAGGTCCTAAACCGGTTGTCAGAGGCAGGGCTGACATTAAACCGAGAAAAATGTGTGTTTGGAGCCACTGAAATTGAATTTCTGGGCCACAAGTTATCCAGTGAAGGTGTGGACCCTGGTGCTGGCAAAGTTTTAGCCATTTTAAATGCAAGTCAGCCAAGCGATGTCTCCGAGGTACGAAGTTTTTTAGGTCTTGTAAACTATTTAGGACGTTTTATCCCTAATATGTCCCGCATCAGTGAACCATTGAGAATGCTCACCTGCAAAATTGTACCTTTCATTTTTGGTACTGAGCAGATTGCCAGTTTCGACCAACTCAAAGAGCCCCCCTTGCTCAACACGTAACACTGGGATACTTTGACAAGGACGCAGAGACCAGATTGTTGCAGATGTTTCACCTGTCGGCCTGGGCGCTGTTTTGGTTCAAATCCATTGTGATGCACCCCGTGTCATAGCTTTTGCTAGCCGCTCATTGACCGAGGTTGAGCGCAGATATAGCCAGACAGAGAAAGAGGGTTTAGCGCTAGTTTGGTGGCCAGGTGTAGATGCCGAAGCTGAGAAATTGTGTAAATCGTGTCATGAGTGTCAAATCACAGGGAGGGGTTTCGGTCCAGAACCTTTGAGATCCACAAAACTGCCCACTGGTCCATGGGAGGACTTGGCTATCGATTTTTTAGGCCCACTACCTTCAGGGGAATCTATGCTAGTTGCAGTGGATTATTACAGTAGGTTTTATGAAGTCGCATACCTCAAAAATACCACTGCAGAAAAGACTGTGCTAGCCCTAGATTCTATGTTTTTTATACATGGTCTTCCTAAAACTGTGAAGTCAGATAATGGACCCCAGTTTGTTTCCCAAGTATTCCAAGACTATTTAAAACACAATGGCATTGAGCACTTAAGGGTGACACCAAGATATCCACAAGCAAATGGGGAAATTGAAAGACAAAATTCCTCACTCATGAAACGCATAAAGATTGCTTACGGCCAAAATCGAGATTATAAGCCTGAGGTTCAAAAGTACATGACAGCATATAGGTCTATCCCTCATCCTAGCACTGGCAAACCGCCAGCAGAGTTGTTATATAGGAGAACTATTAGAACAAAAATGCCCAGATTCAAGACCTATGCTGGTGACCAGGCTGTGAGAGACTCTGACGAAGAGTACAAAGCTAAATCTAAATTGTATTTTGACCAGAAAAATTCTGCAGACTTTGCATCCATAATACCAGGTGACACGGTGCTCATGAGGCGGGAGGTCCAAAACAAAGTTGACACACCTTTTCAGAATACTCCAGTCACTGTCGTAGAGAAAAATCAAAATCAGGTGCCTGTTGAGTGTCCAGGTGGCCATATGTTAAAGCGCAATGTAACATGTTTTAAACCCTACGTACTGCTGAGTGATACTATTGTAGGTAGAGAAGAAACAGAAAACCAAGAGACAGGTACATCCAGTCTAGCTAAGCAGACTCCACTCCCAGATCTTGTAGATGAGACGCCTTTGGAAACTGAGCCGACTCAGGAGGCACCCACTACAACCAAGCCAAGATGGACAAGAGAGAGAAACACAAAGCCACCAGGCTATCTGAAGGACTATGTCATGGGAAAATAAATCCCACTTACATACAGTTTACTTCTACTCATACTCGTATACAGCCGAGTGATACTAATACTCCGTTACAATTACTCATATACAGTCGAGAGATACTCATACTCAGTTACACTACATACAGTTTCGCAGGTATCCATATTTTATCACATTTTGTCTTTTGTGGCATAACAAACTTCATCGAGAAAGAGAAGGATGTTATGTCTATTATATATATTTGCTTTTATTTACTAGTGTTATATTACCGCGCGTAATATTATATTGGCATATGAATATGTATGTAAGGGGTCGGAGCGGGAATTGCGGCCATGTTGCGGGCATATATGTAAAAATGTATTTTCGGGCTGTGAGTTTGTAAACTGAATAATAAATATAGCTTGTTATTACTGTGACAATGTCTTGTAAACATAACAAACCCGTCGTATATCATGGCAAAAACATCTTCCAACTTGAACAATGTATTGCCAGCAGGCTGTTCAAAATAGTCAGCAAAACGAAAACCTGTTTCTATTTTGTTGCTATTTTTAACTTTTATTAAAAATCAGCATAGATAATAAAGGATTGTGGAGCAGTAAGACAACAGAGTAGGCTCTTCGAGAATATATATGCATAGCTAAACCAATAACTCGCCAGATGTATTTACCATCAACAGGCTCCGAAGCATCGCAATGTTTTTGAAAGCCATATTTATTCGTTTCGTTAATTATAACATTTACAATGGCCGATGTTATAAAAAGCTTTAAATGATAAAAAAAAACTTACCTGTTTAAAAATTCAAACTTTTACTCCTGCCAAGCTGTCAGCAAAACGTAATTATTTTGGTTTTAAGTCAGCTCCTCTTGGAAATCCGTAAATACTCCCGGTTTCATCGCCGGCCGTTTCACTGTCACTTTCGCAATCCAATTCACTCTGTTGATCTTCTTTTCTAATTCCATCGTCTTCTCCACATTTTTCTGACCTAGTATCTTCTTCTTTACTTCCAAACCAGCCGATGTCTTCCTCTAAACAAACTTTTTAGCGGAGCTTGAACAATCACGTGCGTACACGGAGAATAACTTTCCAAAAAGGATGATCAAATCTTTTACAACGTGTTTTGCTTGCACATGCGTATTAGTGATTATTTATAGCCTCAAACAAGTAGTATAAAGCCTACCAAATTTGATGGAACAATTAATTTTAATTTTTCACGATTTTTTTTAAAGAATAAAATATTTTAAAAAAGGCCTATCGTAGACTGAATTTTAACGTGATTTCACGGGGTTCGGCCTCTGAGACATTGCCCGTTTGACGGGCTTTCACGTTCTTCGTCCTTAAAGAGTTAAAAACGTAGTTTTTTGCCATATGTGGTTTTTATAAAAATGCATTATACTTCACGTATTATACTTTTATTATGCAAAACTTGGCATTCTGTAATTTACCACAAATTTACTTAGCAATTGGTTTGCAATGATGGGAATTGCCTTGTTTTTAATTGTACTAAAATTCCAGCAAAACTCTACTTCCGCCTCAGGATTTGGTTTATTACTATTATTTACCTTGCGCATTCTCAAAAGCTAAAAAACCTCTACTTACAAAAAGGTCTACATACAAAATTTTTATATTGTATATTTGTATATCTTTTCATAAAAAAATTACTTCGACTAAATAAAGATGAAACTAGACCCAAAAACTAAAAGTAGTTGCATATTTTGACCATTTAGTTTGAAAAGCAAAATAAAAATATAAGACGACAAAGTAGACTTTAATTTTACTGTTTGTGTTTTTATGAATCTATTGGTATTGTTTTGAATCTAGCGAAGTACATTTCCTTTTCTCATCTGTTAACTGTAGCCGCCTTCTACCATTGTTGTATAAGTTGGAGTTATCTTTTAATCACTTAAAAAGTAGGAAGACTTCAAGTTTTAGGTAATTATGTTCTACGTTTCCTGTATGAAGACAACTTTTCAGTTCACGTGTATTTAAACAAATCTTTCTAATTACACTCCTAAAACATTTATTCTCAGTACAGCAAAACAAGACAACTATAAAACACCCACCTACTCTCACCACCCTCTACCTTTAGCCTCATCTCCACAGCCAACTGTAAAAAGTCAAAAAACACCGTTTGTACTTTTTATTTGCTATTTATCTGTTCTTGCTTCTGTCCATAGTTGTTTTTTTCTATTTGTTACGTTGTAATATATGAGAGCTCCAAAATTTAATTGTTCAAGGTTTCAGCCATGTAGTGTATACATATTTATAATTTGCACAGATGTTATTCTGAGTTTTGTGGAGGCGTGGAAGGAATAAAGGAAATTATATTGAGGCAGCACTTTTATACTTCATGTTTCTTGATGAGACCTTGAAAGTATTACCTTTTCAGAGATGAGAAAAATACCCTATACAGTGCACTCCCATGATTAATGTCATATGGCAAGGGTCCACTTGTACTTAGGTTTTTTAACTTGTATGTTCTACTATGTGCTTCTCCTTGTCTTTCCTCTTGCTCATACTTTCCCACCCACTCTTCCTGGCGCTTCTTCTCCCATCCCTAACTCTTCCCTTCTCCCCAAGGTGATAGTGCTGACTAGGATGGATAACATTGTTTATTTAGGGATGTTGCTCTCTCCTTCATTACTCATCCTTTTATTACTCCATCATTTTTTTGTATTTTATGAATTAACTATGGGTATCAATACTAGTGTATAACTCCCTAATTGTCTGTTTCTGCAATTAAATGAAAAGGTTTGTATATTATGCCTAATTTAAGGCTTCCTACCAACCAAATGAAAAGTATGAAACCAACAATTAAATTAGCTCTTTATATAGACAACTAGATACTTAAGCAATGTAATTTTGCCTCCAAGTCTAGTTTCAAAGGTGAAATTAGGTCAATCATAATTAATGATGTCTTTATGAAAGGATACACTGTTGCATAGGTCGAATCTGCCTTCGCGAGACGATGTCAATGTGACTTGGGTGGATAATTGTTAGATTAGGGTGCGATACAGAAGTGAAGGCGATAGAGAAAAATAATATTAAAAAGTTAAAAGAAGTTGCAAGTCACAATCGGTAAAAGAAAAATCAACACAAACTTGTAGCATTATCATATTACGTTGGTTCACATGCTATCTTTTTACTCGTATGTTGCTGATTGTATTCGGAACAAATACACTTCACTGTCTCTTCCGGCATGCTACTCAATGCTCCCGATTGTTACTTAATTAGTCTCTATGAATATCCAATGACATCCAACATGTAACAGGTGATAATACTATATGGTGGCAGTGAAACTCCTCTTCCTGACCAGTTGTTCATATTGGGAGAGGAGGAGAACTCTCAAGCAGCTGTTATTCTTAGATTTCATGCACCAAGATTGACACCTCCAGATAAATTCAATTTTGCAGATCTGGCTCAATGGACTAGATGGAGGGCAAGGTGGTTACAATATAGGGATGCCAGCAGGCTATCCTAACAGCCAGAAATTGAACAGATAAATACATTTGTATATACTTTAGTAGAGCAAGCAGAAGATATTATATATATTATATTATATATACATGTATATATATATATCGTAGAACGTGCTAAATTTAATAAACCAAATCAAGGTCAAAATGGAATGCACAGTTACATACATAAACTTTATAGACAGGCAGAGAATTGTGCAAATGGAGCGTTGAGAGAAAAAACTAATAAGAGACAGGTTAGTCGTAGGAGTTAGTGATGACCGACTGAGTGAAAAGCTGTAGTCGGAAGCAAACTTAACTCTAGCTGCTGCTGTAGAAATATGTAGGCAATTTGAAGCTGCTAAGGAAGCACAACCTGTAGTAAGAGCTAACGTTGCTGGTCGTACCAGTACGGTGGACATGGTGAGATCCAAAGGTTACAACAATAACCGAAATAAACGCCAGAATAGTCACACACAGAGACCCAAAACTGCAGAACGCAGAGCCCAAACATAGACTACGCATAAACAGCATAACTCTAACAACAACTCTAGATGCACTCGATGAGGCAAAACTCCACCGCACAACAAGCAGTCTTGTCAAGCCATCAAATCCAAATGTGACTTTTGTAACCTCACACCATCTCGCCACTGCAAGATTATGTGTCGGAAGGAAAATGCTAAACTAACTGAAGTAAACTTACCCGACCCATTCTTAGGTGAAGTTAGACATGCTAACATTACAAACAAGCCTTGGTCTGCATCATTATTTGTATCCTTAGATGACAGTCATGAAGTAAAACATGATTTTAAGCTTGACACGGGCGCGGATGTGTCAGTGTGTAGTGACTTTGGTTGGCATAGCAGCCAAATATGCCAGTCAGATAGACGTCTCATAGGCCCTGGCAACACTGTATTACCTGTTTTGGCAAAGTAAATGCTAGATTGAGAATAGCTGATAGGCATGTAAATGAAGTTTTATACATTGTACGAAACCAGCAAAATAATTTGTTGAGCAAAACCGTTTGTGTTTCTTTAGGTTTAGTTCATTGTGATACTGAGCATTTTATGAACGTTACAGCCTGTCACGCTGAACGACTTTTGTAGATTTAAAACGAAATATCCTGAAGTTTTTGTAGGCTTAGGTAAACTTTCCGGGTCATACAACATAGAAGTTAGGAACGATGTTGAACCTGTGGCGTTACGCGTTTCGTATGATGTGTCACTTCCTAGACTGCCGATAGTCAAGAGACAGTTAGACAAAATGGAGTCAAGTGGTGTGATATCTAAGGTGACGAGGCCGACCGACTGGTGTGCGGGTATGGTCCAAGAACCAAAAAAGGATCCAAATCAGATTCACATATGTGCTGATTTGTCAAACTTAAACCGAGCAGTTAAACGTGACACACATCCTAGTAGCTCAGTAGACAGTTCATTAGCCAAATTTTCAGGCTCTCGTTATTTGACTAAACTCGACGCCAACTCGGGCTATCACCAGATACCGTTAATGACAACTCACATTTATTAACGATATTCATAACGCCCTTTGGTAGGTATTGCTACAACAGAGTACCTTTCGGATTGGTTAGTGCTGGTGACATTTTCCAGAGATGTATGCAGGACATACTGGATGGATTGGATGATGTAGTATGCCATATGGTCGATTTCATAGTTTATAGTTCTGTAAGTCGATCCGAGCATGATGCTCGCCTACGCCGAGTTCTAGACCAACTCAAAGAGGCAGGCATGACACTGAATTATAAAAAGTGTAAATTTGGACACTCAACAGTTAAGTTCTTGGGGCATGTTATAAGCGCAAACGGTGTCGGTGCCGACCCGGACCGCATAAGAGACATTCTCGAACTACCCGACCCTGGTAGTTCGAGAATATAACAAAATTCCAATCACTATTAGGATCCGTCAATCAGTTAGGTAAATTTTCGCCGAGAATAACTGAATTAACCATACCACTCCGAGCTTTACTCCACAAGGACACTCCATGGGCGTGGGATTTTGCACAGCGTCAGGCTGTCATCGATATCAAAGCCGAACTTAAATCTACTCCACGTTTAGCCTGGTATTGTCTAGAACGTCCCACTATTATTATGTGCGACGCATCTAATGAAGGACTAGGAGCAGTGATGTTTCAGATTCAGAAGGACAACACTCGTCGCTTAGTAGCATGCAAGTCTAGATCGTTAACTGACACTGAGAAGAATTGGTCTCCGATCGAGAAAGAGGCTTTAGGTAGAGCTTGGGCATGCACCAAGTTCGAAATGTATATTCTAGGACACCCTGATGTCAGAATAGAGACTGACCATAAACCTTTAGTTCCAATCTTCAATTCTAAGGCTGTGAACGGTCTAACAATACGTATCCAACGCCAGAGACTACGAATCATGAAATACTCGTTCACTGTGTCACACATACCGGATAAAACCAATCACATCGCCGACCTACTTTCACGGCAACTGTCTGGAAAGCCAAGCCAGGACCATATCGAGTTGGCCAATAATGTGGAAATCAGTGCTGTTTCAGACATCAACTATTTATCATTAACTGAGCCAAGATTAGTTGACCTCAAACGCAAACAGTCTGAAGATACCACACTTCAATTAGTTATCAAATATACGCAACACGGTTGGCCGTTGTATCTCTTCGACGTGGAAACCAACTTGAAACCATACTGGCGCGCCCAGTCTGATCTAACATTAACTGATGGTTTACTATTACATGGTACACATATGGTCATATCATTCTCAGAACGTCATGATATACCATCACGGTTACATAACAGACATTTAGGTATTCAGAAATGTAGAGAACGCGCCCGCCACTCAGTGTGGTGGCCTGGAATCTCGGCTTAAGTAGCAGAGATGGTAAAGACATGCGCAACTTGCCAGAAAAACCAGTCAGAGTACCGTGAATCGTTGAAGCCCAGTACACTGCTTGACAGACCTTGGCAATGTGTAGCGACAGACTTATTCTACTGGCAGCGAACTAACTACATCCTTGTCACAGACTAATTCTCGAGATACGTAGAGATTAGTAAACTAGCCGACCTAAACAGCAGATCTGTCATAACATCTCTCAAATCTATATTTGCCCAACATGACATACCCAAAACAGTTGTATCTGACAATGGGACACAATATTCTAGTCAAAAATTTAAGGAATTCGCCAAAGATTACTCCTACCGAAATGTGACTTAGCTCTCCACATTACCCACAAGGCAATGGAGCTGCTGAGCATTCTGTACGCACTGTCAAGAACTTGCTTAACAAGTCTGCTGACCCGTACTGAGCTCTACTAGCGTATCGTAGGGTCAGGTATAATTGCAGTGGCTCAAAACCTGGTCAGTTTCTGGTTCGTTTTGTAGAGGTGGAGCTTAATCCGGAAATGCAAAAGCTTTAAAGTTAGTCGAACCACTGCAAACGTTTAGTTGTTGAGAAATCGAGTAGTTATCTTTTTGTTTAACATAATATCACATAAGCATCTTTTCCAAGCAAATTTTTAATTACAAATATGAGTTCTTTTAGCAAAATAGCATAGAGTATTTACATAGCTGTTTATCGTAGTTTTTTCTTGTTAAGAATAAATGGTAACACGCTCACAAAACGGAAAAAATCTTCTCAAAAATACACCATTAATTATTCTGTATTCGTTTATATTTGAAAAATAGTTTTATATTTTTTAAATATGAATACACTTTTGTAAAGCGGTATTACATAAAATATTGAAAAGTTACGATTATGTTCTGAACAAATAAAATGCACATTAAAACGGTTGTCCACTTTGTTACCATTCTGAGAGCCTAAAATGATTCTATTTTATTTCACTGTAAATAATAGTATTAGCATCTCGTTAGGCATTGATTGTAAAAATGAAGGCAACAGAAGACATCAGTTTCTTATCTTTACTGTATTTGCTGCAAGCACACACTTTTTTAACAACTAACTTTATATTACTACCAAGTCTCAATTGTAGCACATTTTGAAACAACGACAGTATGTAGCTACCTTAGGAACAACCATTTAATTGTGCATCTCAAATTTTATTTGAACTTGTTACTACAATGGTGCGCTGTCAGTAGCACCGCCAGGCCTAGGCTGTATCTCATCAGTTTGGTTCACAAAAAGTGTAGGGGAGGATGCAAGGTAAAGCAAGTTTTTGTAGTCTTCTGCAATGCAGGGCAGTTATATTTTCGGACTAGACAGCCTGCCTGTGATCAGTAGTCCTCAGTAGTCAGAGTCGCTTACTGCTTGCAATTTGTCTTAAAAAATTAATTGAAATGCACTGCATATTCATATTGCTTCAACCCTAAAAGAAGACCTCAGTGGGTCATCATGTATTCATAACTAACTTTTTGTATTCATCATTTCATCTTCTATATAGGCCTACCTACAGGCCTCCCGTGCCTGTAGTCGGTAATCATGTCGGTAGGTTATCGAAGCCTCGATAGCTGAATGACATGATCGCTGACGACAGTCAACTTCTACGAAGAGCCTGAGGGCCTACCAAATATATATTTTTAATTGCAGTGCATTTAAACATTATGCCACTTGTTCTTGCCTCATTGTTAGACGAGGCTGAGCAAGCCATCAAAGCCCATGAAATCGAATATGGCAACAAGGTTTACACAAACCATAAGGACGGCATATTTAACAAGCATGAAAGACTTTTTGAAGGTAATCTCATATCCTTAAAGCACTTTTTCTCCACTGCTTAATTTGTGATCTTGTGTTAAAAATGAAAACTTTACATCTCGGATATTTTAGTGTAACCTTGATTGTGAAGTGTAACCTTGATTGTAAAATGTAGGCCTATGCTTGGTTGTTGTGCAATAGAAGTACATGTCAAGTAGCTTATATGTTTTTATGCTGCAGTTTTATGAAGCCCTTTTTGGTTTGTTTTTGTACCATGTGATCTATGACGTCACAGGCCCTACTTGAAGCAGAGTTGACACAATTTTCATCAGTTCACTAGCAACTCACACTGGATACACACCATCTACCTCTCAGCAATAAAGGATTACTCTCTATAGACACTTCAACTCTTAAGCTTAACTTGATGAAGTGGATATTCATGTATACAGACATGCAGTGGATTACAATCAAGCTTATAGAGCAGCCTTGATTAGAAGATATACATAGGCTTCAGTGTACAAGCATTGGCATGCAATTGAAATGACATTAAAAATCATTGTATATATTAATAACTACATTCAAGCAAGCAATAAATGTATCAAGCATCATATACATACAGCAGTTAGTTCCCAATTGAGTGTTAGCAATCAAGTAAGGCTAAAAACCTACAACGTCTTCAGCCAATGAATCTAAAAAATCTGTACCATGTCTCTTAATTTTAAAATTTTATCTGCTCTAATTTAGCAAGGTGAAGATATTTGGAGAGGTAAGAACGTCATTCATGGCAGTCAAGGCTATTTATGTATAGCGAAGAAAAAGAGTATGGCGAAGAAAAAGAGTATGGTTGCATGTACGGCCCTGAAAGACAGCAAACCCAGAAGGAAAAGTACAAAGAACAGCGGAGGGTAAGTTACCAGTACACCAAGAATATTTTACTCAGCCTATTATAAGGGATATTTTGGACAGCAAAACTTGGTCATTGTATGTCCAATATATTTAGACAGGGCTATCCTTCCATGTCTTTGCAAATGCACAGATAGTATAGTATGGATTTTACATAGAGATAATAAATAATATTTATTACTTTTATGGATTTTAATTTGTCTTATTTCTGAAATAGCTATCTTGTAACAAAAGCCCGCATGCACATTTATATTATTGTTAGCCTGAAATCAGAGAATGCAGTAAATCTAAGTCTACACTACTGTGAGGGTTGCGACATGTCTAAGCTGTATTCGATACTTTGCTTTCGGTCTCACAGTACATCAAAGTTCAAAAACGTTTTCTCTTACTTTAATTCATCTGCACTCTCATAGAAATTCGGTAGAATTGCAAAGAACCAAGGACTTGATTGGAATGCTCAGATACCATATCCTTGACCCAATAGCCAGTGAAGTTTACGGCAATCTGTCTCATTTTTCTTGATAATTTCTCATCCCGAGGTCTCACACATGCGCCAGGTAGTATTATATCGCAGTTCACACCTTTGGTTAAACTTGGACGTAATATTTTATTTTACATTTAATATTTCACACCTAAAATTTGCAAAAACAATCATTAAAATCAAGATAAAATGAATGCTTATTTTGGAGCTCTGGCAACAAGGCCTTTGTTTGGACTCTTTTGCCAATTTGAATTTAGTTAGATTGTGCCCACAAATATAAATATGCTATGCATGTGCATAAATTCATATATGTTGGCACATGGTGTCGATATACATAACTTACGTATTGTTTACATTTTCAGTCACAGAATCCAACAAAGAGACCGCATCCGCAAGACAATACATTTGATAGTAACACGCAGGTACTCACTCACATAACCAGCAATAAAATTTTAGGCAAATCGTGCAATATTAATTATGGTTAAATGTGGAATTTCGTTGGTAGGCGGATCTTCAAGCCATTTGTAGCCCTAGATTAGTAGCTAGAAAAACGTGAAGTTGTAGTAGGATAATGCAGAAGAACCCCTTGTATAGGCAGGATTAGGTTTTAGAAACAAATTATTTGCTGCCAACTACGATATTTGTTAAGTTGCCTGTTCACACCCAGCCAAACGTTCAATGCCTCGAGCATTCTGATTTATAGCTCAAGATAAGGAGGAAACGCAGTGCTTGCTCAGGACGGGTAGGAGTAAGAGCAGAGGCTATGCGAGCTTCCATAGATGTGGGGAGCATCTACGAAACGCCACAAACGACAGCATTATAGATGTAACTCAGACACCTGATGTTATTTTCATACCTAACAGTCCGGTGAGTGGTAATATTCAGTAACTCAGTTTTAAAATTAAAACCCTGTTGCATGATGCTTTCGTGTCACTTTAGTGTAAGTGCTCAGTGTCTGAATTGGAGAGAGTTGTGCAGCGATGCTCCCAAATCTTTGATTCCAGATTTGTAAAGCATATCAAATCGCTGGCGTGCGTTTTGCTCCAAATCAAATCACTTAGAAGGGTGACTGCTCAGCTTTCAAATAAAATGAAATTAAAACCATCATCCACTATGTAATTGATGGTTTTGATTTAATTTACAAGCTGGGTAATCCATCTTTATGGTGCTTTGATACCAATCTCATGATTGGTGATTTAATGTGATTTGGAAATCTCTAATCAGGATTTGGGAGCATCTCTGGAGTTGTTATCAACTCTTTGAGAAATTGATAACAAGGTGCCACAACACCATCCGATTCGTAGACTGAGTAATTGGACTAATGTCGCTGTTGTCTTCTACAAGTCAACTCTATGGGCTAAGTCGGTTGAGCAATGTAGGATCGGAGAAGATATATGAAGCCAAGAACTAATTGTGAAATAAAACTACTGTAAAAACAGTAATAAAGTCAGGAACTAGCAAAAGCAGATTTGCCTGGTTCTTTGAGATCGCCAAATTAACTTCCAGCTAATCACAATGTCCAATGTAACCTTGCAATCTACTTCATTAAATTAACAAATAATATTCCTGTCAAAGTCAAAAATTGTCGCAAATAATGCCACTTGAATACTGCATTCACAGTACTTTACAAGTTCAAGGAGATGTAAATACACATGCTATGATTGTTTTTATTTTAGATCAAGGATCTCCAAAAGGAGTTTGCAGGGAGTAAGAAATGACAGAGCATAAATGCTTCCTGAGGCTTTCTAATACATGCAATATCTAGATAGGCATAGAAAAAGTTTGTTCCCTATCGCTGTGGGTGAACTGGCAATGAAGGGAGGGCACGCCAGAGGGCATCTGGCGTGCCCTCCACCTCATTGCCAATCCATCTGCAGTCATAGAGAACAAACTTGTTCTAGATAGGAATACTTTTATATGCAAAAACTCAAACTGTTTCAGCTTGTACTGTGCTCAATTTTGAGTGAATATATTGATCAAATTAAAACATACCTGCATACATAAAACATTCAGGATTTTCGACACTGATTTTTTTAAAAATAACCCAGACTTATATTCACTTATTTTCACATATCTACATGTAGTATATGTAGCCTTTTTCTACTGTGTTATTCTGTTCTCATTTGTGCTTGTTAAAGGCCTTTTATGGCTTTGGTGCTGATGTGGTAGTAATTAAGTTATGTGCAACATTTTCTTTTTATATCAAATAAAGTAAAATTATTAAACTTTACAATTTATCATGATAGATTTGTCCGATAACTAAAACAACCTGCTTCCCATCATTGTTCCAGTGGTCCATCATCAGACATTTTGTCATTGCGCATCGACTTTTCAAACAATGTATGTTGTACAACGTCAGCAATGCCAATAGACATACATCATGCTAAAGGTTTTGTGTGGGCTGCCCTCTGATTTTCCAGAATTGGCTACATTGTGCTTGTGGAGGTAACGGGAAAGCTGCTAACAATGATGCACAACAATTGCTGCATGCATTATTTATATTGGAGCAAGAAAATACATCATGATGCCAACAGTAAAAAAATATTTTTTGTCCAACAATTCAAGAAAAAATTTTTGGTCACACACTGCTGTACATAAATAATAAATATATAAGCAAATTGACAAATGAATAACCACCGAGTGCGGTCATGTTCAAATCTAAATAAAGTTAGTTGTTGGAGAAGTCGGTGTTTGTAGTGACGATAAAATAGGCTAATGTCTTCTGTTGCCTTTTCACAATCTTTGTCTTACGATACGCTAACACAAATAGTTACACTAAAATGAAATAGAATCTTCTTTAGCTCTCAGAATGGTAGCAAAGTAGACAATTGTTTCAATGTGCATTTTATTTGGTTAGTCTAGTCCACTATATTATCTCATTCGCGCCCGGATGGGTGCATTATAGAGATGTCATTATGTACCAGTATTTTATTTTATTTTTATTTATTTTTTTCTACAAGACAAACAAATAAACGACTTGATTAAATCAATAAAACAATTAATTATGCAAGTTAAACAAGTCAATAAAGACAGAAAATAAGGGGTTTTTGGTCTATTATAAGACGATTGCTTCAAGAGAGCAATCGGATAACGGATGATTACAGAAAACATGCAAAAACAAAAACTATTAGATTAAGTCAACAAGACGAGCAAGGAAACTAGTTAATCTAGTCAAGAAACTCAAGCAAAATATTTTTATATATATTTGTTTGTTGCTTGCATTAATAACACGATTTAAGTAAAACGATACAAGCAAGCAAGCCAACAAGTCGACAAGGCAGGCATACAGACAGGGACCTCTCAAGGATAAGTGTGATATTAGGTATTACAAGAGGGGCCTGCAACTGTAATTGCTGACAAGGCATTGGACCCAGAAGCACTCATTGTTAAGATGCGATTAAAGTACCAATATTTGGCCACATCACATGAGATTGCCTTTCTGATCAATCCCTTTCGTGTTCGACTTGTTGTGTTAAAAAGTACGTGGTTTTTAATATCGATGGCTATATTATCACTAAGAATTCTATTAAGCATACTTATATCTATATCTGACCTACAGTCTTCTAAAGCAGGCCAGTTTAAAATGTTCATCTTCAGGGAAATTGGGTCTTTCCATTTAATTTTGTAAGCCCATCTGAAGGATTTTCTATTTATACTCTCTAACTTGCTAACATGCTTTGCTTGATGAGGAGACCATGCGCACGAAGCATATTCTAGTATAGGTCTACATATAGATTTGTACGCCTGTGATCTTGTTTTACTAGATGCATGCTCTGTTTAATGCTCTCATTAACATATATAAGGTAGAGGTAGCTTTTTTAGCTACGTACTGAACATGGTCATCATTATTTAGTTTTCTATCTATGTTAATGCCCAAGTACTTTATCGTTGATACTTGCTGTATGTCTTTCCCATTTAATGAATATACTGTGCTAATAGGATCAGTTCTTGATATAGACAATTGTTCACATTAGAACATAATCACAAATATTCAATAACTTATATAATACTGCGTTACATACATGTAAGTGCAATCATATTACAACGTATGTAAGATATTTTTCATACACACTGTATAAACGAATACAGAATAATTAATGATGTATTTTTGAGAAGATTTTTTTCTGTTTCGTGAGCATGTTACTATTTCGTCTTAACACTACAAGGCTACGATAAACAACTATGTGAATACGTTATGCTAGTTTGATGAAAGATCTCGTATTTTTGATTAAAGATTTGTCTAAAACGATGTTTATGCTTTATTTTGTTACAAAAAATAAAAAGATTACAGACTCAATTTCTAACCGACTAAACATTAGCACTTGCTTAAAACCTCGTCGCTTAGTGCCGACAAAACATTTGCATTTCCGGATTAAGCTCCACCTTTACAAAACGACCCAGAAACTGACCAGGTTTTGAGCCACTGCAATTATACCTGACCCTTAGCTACATGCCGCCTCGGAAATTTATGTAGGCTTGTTCGTAACTAGGCAGACGGTCTTTTGAAAGCACATCATACCGTGCAATGATTTTTGCACGAGGCCAAACTCGGACTAATCGGCGCGGATTTAATCATCTTTCGACCGGAGTACATGTACTACACATATTATCGTTAGATTTGTTTTGAGTTAGTAATTTTATCGAATGCTTATCGCAAGCTAGTTAATAAAGAATGCAGTGCCCTCCATAGGTGTCAAGAATGCGGTATGGTTAAATGCTGCTTATTGTGTATCCATACGCTTATGCGATTGCATGCCTATGACAAGCCTAGTTAGTAGCTATCATCAGCAGCTATATTAGTTATATTGCTCTTAGTTTAATGGTTGCTTTTTATTATTGCTCACCCAATGATCGAATGATTTTAACATTCTGATGAGAATCAGCTAACTCATATGAAGTTTGATGTATGCTTGATAACGGCATTGTATTTGCCGTTTGTATAAATTTAATCCCTTTATCTAAATAGAAATGTCTGACAGTTTTCAAATGTACGAACTTTTGTACAAGTTCACAATTAGGAGCAGAGATGGGAACCTCGTGGGGGTTGGAAATGGTGTAGATTGTGGCCTAGCTCTGGGCTATCTGTCTATCAGAGTTTAGTATTTAAGCTGTTGAAATTGATTATCCTAAATAGACTGCTAGTTTATGAACCCAACCAGCTTTCACAACAGACTTTGATTTTTAGGAACTGCGAAATATACATGAACTAGAATTTTGATGTTTGTCAAATTGTGAGACATTTTTGTAGGCACAACTTATTAGCCTATAGGCTATGCAGAGAAGTTTAAACTAGCTTGGTCATTGACTCATCAATGATATACAGCCCCAAAGGATAGCCGACGGGGCTCATATGGGCGGGTCTAATGATGAAGCTCTGTTGGGATTAACCCGAACACGGCACCCGAACAAACAAATATGCTGAATAAAGCACCTTGTAAATTTACGAATATTATGAACTATAGTGGTTATTTTACTTATCTGTTGAATTCATTTTGTTGTCAAATAAATATAGTATCCCAATATTGTCACCGTTATGATCAGTCAGTTGCCATTCACAAGCATTCGTGATATTAATAGTCACAATCGTAAAATAGCTCAAATTCGGTTTTGCATTTAGATTTTGAGTATGAAAACTACACTGCACAGCTTTGCCTGCTATCCCATCTTATTGGCAAGGTAAAACAATGTGAAACCGATGAAAGACTTTGTCATTTTATATTAGGGGTGGCAAAATATTAATCAAAAACTAGAAAAGAAATGCCATTGTTCGGTTAATTATATTCAACTTTAGGCATATACTACGACCTTTACTAATTTTAGAATTACTAAAATTAGGTAATTTGAAATGTTTTATTTTGAATAGATACATTATTTTGGTTAGGTATTACCCCTACATTGCAGAAATTCAATGTTTGCTATTGTGACCCGCGGGGTCTACTGGCTGAATAAGCTAATGAAACGATAACAGCGATTCGTGTTTTCTAAAACCTAACAAGGCAACGCGACCGCCCTGCGAGAGTTGTGTTTGCTTTGAAACCCAGGCTAGCACAATCCTAATAGAGCTCCATCATTAAACCCCGCCCATATGATAGCCGTCGGCTATCCTTTTGGGCTGTATATCATTGGACTCATCAAATAATTGTTTGAAAATATAAATTGAACTGGTCACAGTTTCTGTGAAAGTTTAAAATCAGGTACAATATCGAGTTTTTTCTGTTGTGACATCTTATTGCTTACCCTTACCCTGCCATGAATTGTTAGTAAATGTGTTAAAAGAAGAACAAGCATGAAAATAAAATTTTCATACTCTTGGTAGATCTCCTGCTCATTGAAATCATTTAAAAAAAAACAAGTTCGCTGGTCAAACGCTTTCATGTGTATTTTCCGTTTGACCCATAAACAGACACAATCTGCTTGTCTTCTTGCACAGTAAACCTGTAAAAGCTTGAAATATAAGTTACCACCTTGCTGACCTGTTACAGCTGGTTCACTTAAATAACTACTTTGAAGGCATGCATAATCTCAGAATATTCAGAGCAGCATGCAGTGCACCTTGGAAAGACATAAGAACAGAATAAAACTTCTTCTGATGAATGTAGAGCCTCCACATTTGAACTCTGCATTTTTGCATGGTCATTTAATACTGTTACTTAAACCGTAACTGTCACGTGCAACTTTCACCGTATTTTCTGGGTAAATCAGCCACGCTGATTCCGATTTTGTACTCAAAATAAAGATTGGTCCACTAATCTTCAATGTCATATAGGCTTTTTTAAAGCGTTTCAATATCCGTTTCGAAAACAACACAATCGGCATTACAAGCTCCGCCCATAAATATGTGACGAAACCTAGCTTTTTCAGGAACGGAAGTTAGGAATGTTTCGTCCGATTTAGAATAATAGAGATGGGTGTCTTAAAACCCATTATTATCTAAATCCAGCCTGTAAAATAATGTCTTTTATGAAAGGTATATAAACTATTTATAATTGCTCGTAGCTTGTTACACGATGTTTAAATAGGCTGAACGCTGAGAAAAATGAGCTCAAAAAGCGTGATTTTATCACAAGCTAGCGTTGTTATCACGCTTTTTTAAATATGCAATGTTAAATAGCTTATCTATCTTTCAGAAAAGGAAAGATTATTTTTAGGCTGAATTTAGATATTAATGGGTTTTAAAGCACCCATCTCTATTATTCTAAATCGGTCTAAACATCCCTACGTAACTTCTGTTCCTAAAAAGCTTGTTGTGCCGATTGTGTTGTTTTCGAGACCGATATTAAAACGCTGTAAAAAAGCCTTAATTACTCTGAAAGTTAGTGAGCTAATCTTTATTTTGAGTACAAAATTGGAATCAGCGTGTCTGATTTACCTAGTAAATAATGATAAAAGTTGTACGTGACAGTTATGGTTTAATATTTTGTGTCTTCATTTAATATTTTACAGCTTTGAGAAATTTGGTTTTGTGACAACTGAGTCCTTTGTATGCTATTTCAGTAATAACAAGCTTACATTATAGTTTTCTGTTAATTAACACAGCAAATCTCCGTATGTAAAACTATTCAATGCAAGTAAGTGGATTTTAGGCTGCGGCTTAGGTTAAATTTACCACCAATCCTTCGCTTTTTCGTGACGTCATTCTATCGTTGTCTGCCATCTTTATGGACAACTTTTATTATTAAAAAGCTGAAACTTCTGCAATTAATTATTGCAAACAAAACTTTTGTTTGCGAATTTTTTATTTTAGTATCAAAACAACACCAAAAAGTTCTATTAATCAAGAGAATGGCGATCGTTTTCTACAAAGAAGGCGGCTTTTTCGTGGACGAGCGCATGTGCAAACAGGGTGATGACGTCAAAAAAAAGATGGATAACTGGTATTGTGCCAAGGTGTTGCTAAAGATATGAAATATTAGTCTCATTTGTAATACCGTGATGTTGTTATTACAGTGAACCCCCGTCATGCAACATTAATTTGTTCCTGTGTTGGCATCGTAAGGCGATATGACAGATCAAAATTGTATCAAAATTGTATATATATGTACCATACATTTGTATTAAAATTAGGAACAGAATAGTTTATAAACCTTAGTACCTATAGTCAACAGCGACCAATTTACTGGTTATGGTCTGCAATAAAATGTAACATTACTATGTATACTACAAACCGAATGAAATTCTTAAATTTGAGACCGATGTATACCATAAACTTTGAATCTAACTTAAATGAGTTTAGCTTACTAAACACACTTGAAGCTAAGTTTTAGTAAATATTTTACTAAACTTTAATTTCGTTATCGTCTTAATTTATTGTTTTACGAAATACAAAGAATGCTAAACTGAGAGAGGGAGAGTAAGATTTGTATCTCTTTCAGGCGTTGCGGGAGGGAATTCGGCAAATAACAGATTGGCATCTTTGTGACTCCAACGTATGCAGCATACCGACCGCTAAGTTAAAGTTTCGAAAAACATTTGTGTTAATGTCATATGGCAAAACAAATGCCATAAGGAGAGGACAAAAAAGCACACCTTGTTTTGCATAGTAAGTCGATAAAACCATAAAACAGGGTCGCCGTAACTCGGTGGTGTATTGTATAGTAGACACTCCTACAACATGAATAATCTGTTCTAGAAACGTTTATATCATACGAACAGTAAAATACATGTAATTTGTCTTTTCCGTTCCAAGATCTTTATAAACCCACCCATTTGCCCTTTCAAAAAGGAAAAACTAGACCAAACATTCATTTGTTGGCTGTAAAGTAACTGTATTTTTATTGATTTGTAGCAACAAATTTTCCCTTTTTTTATCACTTTCACTCGATTTATGGTCCATGAATGTGATAATCTATACAAACATGTATATAAATCTCAGTGTTTGTTGGTCTTTTGTCTTTCCTGTGTACAGTTATAGCAATTAAAGTCTAGAAATTAAAATCTGCATGGCAGCAGGTTTTGATCTCAAAACCTCCCATCCACAGGGGGACTAACGTAACCAATTAAGCCGCGTGGGATATAATTGGTTCATTGAGCAGATAGCTATTATTTGAGTTAAAATATGCATAAAAATGCTGTGCGTAATATGCACGGCATTGAAATGCTATGCACAGTGTTGAAAGGCTCTGCATAGCAAGGCATAGCAATGCTGTGTTACGCGCAACATCACTGAAGCTTGCTCTTATTAGGAAGTTTAGCAATGCATATGCTAGTTTACTCAAATTAGTGAATGCCAATTACATTCCCTTCCACAATTTGTAAGCTGTTTTATATTACCGTGCATTGCCGGTAATATAAAACAGCTAACAGCAACTCCCCTAACTTATAGAAAAACTAGTAAAATATTCACTAGTTATACTATAAGTTAAGGAGAGCGCATACCTCCAAAATCAATTTACAACAATTTGTTCATCTTTTTCCAGGCAGGAAAGTTTTTTCTCCGAAGAAAAAAAAATCTTTTTCAAATTTGCAATCAAGTACAACAATATATTTTTACTATTCTACTGCTAATTATTATCTGTGCTTTACTGACACACCTGATGTTACGTCTTTTATGGATTGCCAATGGAGAATGACTGATGCTTGGAATGTGTGTGTATATGTTTATTCCATTGACCAATTGAAAATGACTGATGCTTGGAATGTGTGTATGTGTTTATTCCGTTGACCTTAAAACTGCAAAGCGAATGTACATAATGAGTGCAGCTATACAGTAATTACATAAAACCTAAACAAACTGAATGTATGAACAAACAAAATGAAGCCACGTTACCTCTATTATCTGTCATTACTGATGAGCAAAATACTTGATACCAACAGTGTAGTATGACGAATGTTTATTTGATGAAGTTTTCTTTGGTCCTCTTCACAATGGTAGTAAGGTGTGCTTTCATATGGCAAGGCAAAGATTAATCCTTTAGCTTGTGTTGTAAACCGTGAGGTGCTTAACTGATAGCAAGATACTTATGCCCAGCAAGCCAACATAGCGGATTACGGAAAACCTGGGCATAGCTGAAGAATAATTCCTGATGACCTCCATTACACCCCTTACAAAAACCTGGTAGTTTTCTCAATATCTGGAGTTGTATGTAGAAGTATTAGTTTGTAAACTGGTCTCTTCAGTTTGTTCTTGGACGTTTGCAAGGTCACATGCCTCACATAGCATCACTATTTTTTTGGGCTTTAGTTACTCTCCCGAGTTGCCAGTTGCATCTAAGTAGTACATTGTCTATAACTATCACCACATCTCTAGGCTTGAGGTTCCACTTTTTCCCTCTGCGTAAATTCTGAAGATACTGTAATTTCCACTTATACCAGACTTGATCAGTCAGGTACTTCACCCGTTTCCATCGTTTGTGACTGTATAGAGGTCTGGCAAGGCAAAAGAGCCCGGTGATGGTGAGAGGTTTTTATTTTTTATTGTCAACAGGTTGCTGGGAGTTAATTTTTGACCTACTGTAGTGGATATGACCATATGTTGATTTTCCATACCCTGTATTCTTGTAGCTATATAACTGATTGTAAAGATGTTTGATGTGCGTTTAAGAGCAACTCATTTTGTGTGGTCAACTTGTAAGCCGTCACTCTCATAGCATCAGTCTTAGTGCCAGCTTTGGCGGTTGCTTGTCTTGTGCTATCTGACAAAAATTGAAAAGTAGATGTTTCGATTGTGTCTAGGCAACTAGCTTTCTCTGTAGTTGTATTACTTTGATTGGCTGATAGAACCTGTAGCGTGTCTTTGGCTATGTCTGCAACAGTAGAATATTCATGACTCCGCAAATAGCTGGTTCTATTGACATTTGTTGGCGGTTCAGGCAAAGCTCTCCGTGTGCTCAATAAAGATGCTGTTGAGCAAGGCCAGGCATAGTGTCATGCGCATAGGCAATTTTTTTTCTACTTTTTGTGATCATAATTTTCTGTCAATTAGTGAGTAAACATGTTCAGACATACAGAAACATCAATTTTTTTGTAAATGAAATCTTCTCTCATGATGATATGGGACATGTGAATAGATTTTTCTGGTATTGTGTGTGACGCGCGGGACAATAGGTCATCTTCTCTCAACTTTGCGGCACATTTATTGTCCTGCGATGACCTATTATAATTAAGATGACCTATTATAGGTCATTTTCTCTCAAACTTTGTCATTCATTCTGAAATAAATTTAGCTTTTCATTTATAATGAATACAGAGTAGATTTTAGCCCAAGTGTTTTTTCCAAACAAACGAAATTTTTCCTTACCATTCAGGCGAGCAATGAATAGTTTGTCCCACCCATCATATTTTAGTGCATTTAGTTGCAGCCTGTTCTTCCTAAGCTATCTGAAGTAAAAAATTTGTTAACCATAATTTGATTTTTGGCTGCTATGCCTCAGCCAAACTCACCAGTTTGCTGAAAATAAGGCAAGTTTCCGTTTTATAAGCACATGGAAGTATTTGTGATGCGCGGGACATTTTTTAATAATATGACGATGTCTGCCTTCGTTTGAGGTTTCATTCTAATACACTTCATGTGAAAGCAACGCTTGATATTCCAAGTCACAAAATCCAGTTTATTTGAGAGAAATGAAAAGTTGGAATTAATATGTCAAGTTTTGTAACTCAGAACATGGAGTTTGTCAAGATTACCCTGCTGATACACACTTGGGGTGATGCCGTCAAATCATGAGGTAATCTTTGAACCAAATGTGGGTTTGTAAAGTATGATTTCAAAAGATAAGATTACTGAAACAGCACAGATCTGCAAAAAACCTCGTCCACGGTGGCTATATTTCATGGCATTCAATTGTGCCATCACATAGCAAATAAAAAAGGAAGCGACGTTGTTCTGATGGAATGGTGTCTTTTTCCCTGAGAGCCAATTCCACACACACAGATCAGCGAATCTAATCAAGAGGTAACCACAAGATATATTTCACCAACACTAGCACAGTTTTCACCACAAATGATAGTCGCATTGGCCTATGACTCTGAAGTCAACATTGGATAAATTCTCACAGCGGAAGTCCATGAAAGTAGCTACACTATAAAGTATTTGCATCGTGCGGGCAAGAAGTTTATGCGGCCAAACCCCAATGACAAAAGAACCACCCAGAGAAACTTTCCTCTTAAAGCATCTCAAGTTATTGCAACAGCAGGAACTATCATATCACAGAAATGCTTTTACTAGAAAAGGAGGAAATAATATTGGCGAAATGTAATGATTTTAAGGGTTTACTTGCAACACAATTCACCTTACAGTTATTTGGTATCAAAAGGTTCACCATGTCTTACTTTGCTGTGTTGTAGGTGCAAAATATGTACAAATGTGATTACAAGCTCTTAAAAGCTAAAGAAAGAACGATTAATCGCAGCCATTACGAAAGCGCCGCAGGCTAGAATCTTTTTATTTTGCTGACGTACTCAAGCCAACTTGGTTATTATTTTGACATGTGGTGTTATCACGTGAATTAAAAGGCCACTAAAGGGCTCAATATAAAACGTCTCGTAGTATTAGCTTATGGCAAACAATTCGGGTTCTATTGAAAAGCCCAGATCAAATATATATGCTTGCTATGTTAGTTTTGTTTCGGCATGGTCTAATCATCTAGTTTTAATCTGATCATGTGACCCGGACATCTTGCCAAATAGCGCGAACAATTTCTGCAGCATTTTTTGACGATCACATGTGACCAACAGGCTCGTCATGTTTATCAGAGTATGATATGCATTCCTTCGAGCTAAGGTTAAAAAATTAAACAAACTTTTATGGCAGGTTTCGAGATATCAGTGCTCAAAGTGACAGTGTTACAATTATGATGAAATAAACGCGTAACGACCATAGACATGATTTTATTGAATGCATGAAGTATATTTGTGAAAATATGTCGACGAATCAGGTTGCATGAAAGTGTAAACAGAAGCCATCTTGTTCAACTATGTCCCATTTGAGCCGTTTTGGAGATGAATTCCAATCTAAAGTGTTTTTGTGATGGTTGCAATTGACTGTTCGTATTTTAGCTTTTAAGAGCTTGTAATCCCATTTCCACACATTTTGCACCTACAACACAGCGGAGTAAAACATAGTGAATCTTTTGATACCAATTAACTGTAATGTGAAACTTGTTGCAAGTAAATTTATAAACTAAGTATAATATATACTAATTTTGAATTATTAATTGGTTTGCCACATGTATATTCGATGTTGTAACTTCAAATCGTGACAATTTGTTGTCTAACAACTCCAAAATGTAGAGAAATTTTGGATTTTTCATAATGTTATTTTCGTCCCGCGCGCCACAGTTCTGCGCGTCACAGTTGGTTGCCTTCTCTCAAACCTCACAGAATCATTAAAAGTAGGCATGAAAATGAAACAGTACATATTTCTTGTAGGAGGGTTGTAAAGATATGAGCATGCCAAACGATAATGTCATGAGTCAAAAACTTCAGAAGATTTTTGCAATTGATTGCAAGATAGTTTTTCATGTCAAATTATGGTCCCACGTGTCACACCAGCTTTAATATTTAATAATTCTTCAATCCATTGCCTGACAAGGATGAAATCTCATCCAGTTATAGTTGGTGTCAAGTGCTGCCTAAAACAGCAAAAATTACAGCAAAAGTTCACATCTGGGCTGGAAAGTATTCGAGGAAGCATTCAAATGTCCCGCGTGTCACAATCAGGCCAAAAATGGTTTCACCTGGTTGTGTCAACTGTTTGAGGTACATCTTGTATTGTGACATGCTTGTCAGGTCCGTTTATGACCACTTCATGAGTTGCTACTTGTTGACGGGTTTCTGTGATTATGGCACTGAGGCTAATATATTAGTTGTTATGTCATTTGTTGAATCAACTGGATCAGTTGTCGCATTTACGCTTTGTCCTGGTGACTTCAAACTTTGCTTCGTAGTACCTAGGTCAGCTTCAGTTGCTTCAGAAGTGGAACGATTAACTTCAACAAGACGGTCACTATCAGTCGTTGTTACCAAACTCGTGCCAGGTTTGAAGATAATCCTGTCAGCACCTCTTGTAGTTTCTAATAAATGGTCAGTTTTGATAATATGTTCCCCAATATTCATGGCCTTTTCATCTGTAGGGTAAGTATTTGTAATAGCTTGGCCAATAACGCTCACTTTTTCTGAAGCCTAGATAGTTGTCATGACAATTAAAGCAACATTGGTTTAAGGTAGTACGACCGTGTCAGTTCCTATATCTAATGTTTCATTCGTCTAAGAGGTCTGACCGGTTGTCATGCTAGTCACTTAACAAACTTACCAAAAGTTCTGTACGTCGTGTAGAATTTACGCTATAGGATGTGTACATTATAGAGGCGTCTACAGTAATAGGTTGTCTTGAGTAAAGTATTTCTACTGTTAGCAGGTCGGATATGTTTCCTTTATAATACATTTATCTCTACACCTTATGCGATGTGTTTAGTTACCATAAAACTCCTAATTGAATGCCATGGCACTCTATTTTTCAACCCTTCCTCTATGGTGGTAGTCAGATAGAGGTGGCGTTCAAATAGAGGCGGGCGTCGTATTTTTCAAATGTCTCGTCAAAATTCTGAAGATACATTTAGCTCTTTTACGGCCGACGTGAATGCCACCTATATTTTGCCCTCCTTCTGGTGATTCGATATTAACCTTGTTAGATGCAATAAATCGGCTAACTTACCTCCGACTTGTCAAATATGTCTTCAAAATATGCATTGAGAAACCAAAAAAATCTCTACCAGTTAATATATATTGCTTGCAATTAACCCGCGATGATATTACAGCCTGTGTCCTACTTCAAATTTGTAAATGGACTTCGATACGAACAAAAACAATGAAAGAACTAATTATCGTTGATGTAACCACGTCGTTATAGTATGAGTTTGCGGACACCTTTTTACTGATCACTCGCTATTATGATTTCGCAAAGATCAAAGAATGTCCAGGTGGCGGCCAAATCAACTGGCGTTCAATTAAAAGGTGTCGCTCTTTTTTCAACTCTTCCCCTATAGTAGCAGTCAAATAAAGAAATATGATGGTTGTTCAATTAAAGGTTTTACAGTAGCTATGAAGATACAATCGTCCTAACAGAAGCCTTGCTTATTGTTTACAATCTTGTTATTCAATGATTATTAATAAGTTCGTCACACCCAACTACAATGTATATTCATGTACACAGATATAAGGAAGGTTAACATTAGGTTTATTACAGAGTTAAGATAGGTGTGAATATCAATTATGGATTAAATGCAAAATGTTGGTTCATTGATGGTTTCACAGACCTAAAACTTTTGTTTATATCGAGTGTTAATGTTTCATTGTGTAGCGAAGACTAATGTACTCTTTCAACACAGCAACACTTTGAACATACATCAAAGATTCTGTTTTATTTGTAACTTTTATTTAAAACTTGTGACATCCATTCATTAATAAATGATTGATATTATCTGTCAATTTAGCGTTTCTTGGAAACTTCCATGGTTGATAATTTGTTTTTAATTTAAAAAAATGTAATTCTTAATCAAACACCAACTGATAACTAAAGAAGAACCCTAACAGTCTCGCTGTGGCCTAGTCTTCAGCAGTCGTAGTGAAATGAAGTGTGACATTTACATTCGTGTCAGCGGAATGCGGTGTCTTATGCTAGTTACCACTCATGTCTCACACAGAGAGTTAACTAAGAGCACAGAAATTGGCAACTGCCAGTAATGAGTCCTCGGGCCATATAACATGGTGTGGCTGAATACTTTATGTAAAATGGTAAAAATACTTTCAGGGTCTATAGACCCTGCTCATTGGCAGTATGTTGCCCACATGAAGAGTCTAGACCCTGCCCATGGGCAACCTATTGCCCACTGGCAGGGGCAGTATGTTGCAGGGCAAGAGGCAGTACTTCAACCTTGCCTACAAACATTGGAGTATTGGGCAGGGGCAGGCAGGGGTCAGTACTTCAACCTTGCTTAAAAATGCACTCGTATGCTGAAAGAATTTTAGGCAAGGTTATTTCTGTTTTGTTTTTAGAATGTTTTGATTGGTTGCCAATTATTTATGAAGCTTTGTTAAAAATGGTTAAAAATCTGCTATACTGTTTCTGGCTACTTTATATATTCTGACAGTTGAGTACATTGTCAGATAGATACGTATCTGGTTTCAAATCTAGCATCCTGGTATGGCTATGCTATAATCATGTTGTCTTGACAATGGCCTAGCCTTTGACAGATTTACTGACTTTTCTCATAATAGTGATAGTAAGGAGAATGGTTTAGTTAGTGTTTGTTATCTGATATTAGTTTTAACAGGAATAAACTATGGTAATCTCTTTTAATGACACGTCTTATATATATACTCACCATCAAACGGCACAATAATAGTTGTCAAAGAAGTCTTTGCACATTAATTTTCCTTAGCTACCTATGCTTGTTCATGCTCCATATTTCCCATGTTGAAACTAAAATCACTGCGGCTTTTACAGTATTTTACAGATCAATTTTTTTAACTAGTGGCAGAAAAAGTATAGATAACTGGCATTGTGTTATTGTTATAGATAAAAATTAAAGGCTCTTGAGGTAAAGTCTGCTGTGTTTCTATTGGTCTCCTGGTTTGTGGTCACATCAGCTGCCTTGTTCAAAGTTTGCTCTATTTTAACATGGAATTTGACATCACAAACATCTGTGTTTCCCTGGTTGACATTTTTTTGAGTCTCACTCCCTTTATTAAACCTTCTCACCAAAGAGCTCAAGGTTTGTTGCAGTTCTTCTGCGTGCATCTTTGAAAGCAATAATGGCTGGCTAGCTTGCTGAGATCATGAAGGTTGAATGCATGTTCTTAAGCAACAAATACGTAGGTAAGGGTTGTAAATTTCTCAGCTGACTTGAAATGACAAAAAAGGAAATACTCATTCAACTTTTATATATTGTTCACTTATCAGGTCTTAGTTCATATCACATTTGTGTTACATCTCAACCCACCTGCACTGCCTGTCAATATTTCCTATAAAGATTGGAATCGGTAAAATTTTAGTTTAAGTTCTAACTTGTTATATGACAGTTATAGCTGGTATGAGTTTATGCTAGTCTGACATGACAATTACAATCTAAATGTAGTTATTTTACAATAACCATACAGTTACTGTACGCATCACATAATCTTATATACCTGAACCTCATGTGTTACATGAAATCTATGGAACTTTCTAACTACAACATATTTGCTACTTAGGGACTAAAAAGTGATAGCGCAAGTATATGGGAGAGGTCAAAGTTCAGAATGAGGCATCATCATAGCTTGACATCTACTATATAAATGGCAATCGTTGTCTGTCTGTCCGCTTTATAGAGTACCGTACTTTTCCGACTATTAGCCGCTACTTTTATATAAGGGCGTGTCTATTCTGTGGTTTTTTTCACCGCTAGGGCGCATTAACGGGAATTTCCGGTTAGTACACGCCTCTATTATAATACGTAACCTACTATTCATCGTAGGGATGGACGGTAAATACTGATATGCCTATAGTATGAGTTGTCTTCTCGATGTATTGAGTCACCGATAATTCCCAAATATGAGCAGTATAAATAAATTATATGGCGGTCTTTTTTTTCGATTCGATCGTACGAAGCAAACTTGTGTAAGTAGTAAAATTAAATTAGTAGTAAATATTAGTAGTGAATTAAATAAAATTTATTACTCTATAAATAAATTAATGAGTAGTAAATTACATCTAATTAATATTTACTGCCAACGTGTACCGGGAAGGTCATGTGAACATTTGTTTCTTGCAACCACTAGAAAAACGCTGTTATCTATATAGTAGATAGTTGAAATTGAACATAGGACGGAGTCTATACCGTATATTCTGAACAATAGAATGTTGCGGAGGTTGACTCACAACATTCATAGAAAGAGGAACCGTCAGTAACATTGATTTATGGGCTACAACCACGTCAACATGAACTAAGCTATATTTAGAAAGCGGAGGTAGTCTAGAATCTTGATATTCTACCAAACGACATCGTCAGTCTAACTCAACATCTTTTCTACTATTGCGTCTGAGGCTAGAACTTCCAGGTTTAAGGAAAGATCCAATAAGATTTTTACACGCTGGCAGGGCGTCTCTAACTAACCTGAGGTGGGAGATTTGGAGGACAAAAAGGTATTCTTTTGGAGTTCGGACTTCCAACGCGGTGGACGCATTGGGATCGAGATCAACTCAATAACGCTATTTGAATTATAGAAAATTTGAACTCAACGTACTTTGAATTATTACCTTGATTGCATTTATCAGTAATGTGATTGATTGAGATAGCTACGCTAGGTTTGATATAGTGTTGTTATAGCTTTGCCTTAGTTATAAAAGCATTAAAAGGAGCTATGACAATATCGTAGATTTTGCCAGCATGTTAACAAAACACTGCTATTCAAAAAATTCATTGTATCTATATTCTGTGCATTGATAAAGTGATGTGAGGCTACGAAGCGATCCCCTACTATGTTCCTTATTCTTACAAAACCAATTCTTTCACCACCATCAGAGTCAGTGCTGCTATTGCTATTTTATTGCTATTGCTAATTGCTATTTCTGCGTAATCACAAAAATCTTAAACAGCTATAATAACATCAACATAAGTAATTATTTGTTTTAAACTGTAATTAAACTGTTTGCTTTTAAGTTGGAATTGCTCAACCAAAATATTAAAATTAAATTTTAGGCTAATTTTATAGAGAAATCTTTGGACAACACTGTCACTACTATAAAACGCCCTAAAGATCGTTGGTTATGTTATCAATGAATAATAAAATTCAGTTACTAGCAATTGCTGGGAAAGTCTGCGTCTACGGCGGTCGACCATAGAAAACGCATAAATGAGTCTACTTCAGTGAAAGCGTTAAAAACGTTGGATTTGCCACTGTTTGTGATAGTAAACATGTACATTTCCTTCCGCAGCTGAGTTAATTTTACTTATTTTCCAGCTACAAGTACTGCAGAACTCCAGCTACTACAGAACTTGCATGGGTACAGCTACTGCATTATACCTACTAAATTTCTACAGCGAAAAGGTTAGTACGTCTTATTCAATGTTGTATTGTCTATGAATTGCCATACATCCACTACTTAAAAACGTTGGATTTGCCACTGTTCGTGATAGTAAACATGTTCATTTCCTTCCGCAGCTGAGTTACTTTTACTTTTTTCCAGCTATGATTACCACAGAACTTGCACGGGTACTGCAACTGTGTTTTACCTACTAAATTTTTACTTCAAAAAGGTAAACACTTCTCATTCAATGTTGTATTGTCTATGAATTGCCACACATCCACTACTTGAAAACGTATGATTTGCCACTGTTCGTGATAGTAAACACGTTCATTACCTTCCGCAGCTGACTTACTTTTACTTTTTTTTCAGCTAGGAGTACTACAGCTATTCCAGAACTTGCACAGGTACTCCAAGCGTTGCGATAGGCGACGGTGAGAAGAAAGCAAGCAGCATATATTACAAAAAAGTACACCATCTTATTCACTTTTAGAAACGGTTGAAGTAGTAAAATGCCTCCCAAAAAGCCCACCGCTCAAACGCAAGAACAGATTGATTCCCGTAGAAAAAGAGACCGAGTTCGCAAAGCAGCAGCTCGACGAGCAGAAACTGCAGAGCAAACACAGCTACGCTTACAACGAGACAGAATAGCTACTGCATCTGCTCGAAGTGCAGGAACTGCAAAGCAAACACAACTACGCCTACAACGAGACAGAATAGCTACTGCATATGCTAGAAGTGCAGAAACTGCAGAACAAACACAGCTACGCCTACAACGAAACAGAATAGCAGCTGCTAGAAGAGCAGAAACCGCTGAACAAACACAGGTACATCGAGAGCAGGCCAGAATAGATGCTGCAGCTGCTAGAAGTGCAGAGACTGCTGAGCCGACCCAGCAGCGACTCCCGCGGCAAAATACACTAACTACAGCAGCTGCTTGGCCGCCACAACCTACCAGGCGCCGTGCATGGGCAGAAAGCTTTGCACTTGACTACAATCCTGCAACGCAGTATAGGGCCCATCAGAAATTTTTTATGGGACGAATGTCTAAAAAATGTTCCAGATGTAATGCCTTACGTTGGAAAGACGAGAGGCCAGGCATTTGTTGCAACAATGGCAAAGTTCGCCTACGACCACTCTCTGAGGATATTCCACCTGTATTGACTCACCTATTCCAAGGCGCAAATCCTGATTCTGAACATTTTTTGGGGAATATACGAAAATATAACATCTGTTTTCAAATGACATCATTTGGAGCTAAAACCATTGATGAGCCTGGATTTAACCCAAATTTCAAGGTTCAGGGTCAAGTCTACCATCTGATTGGATCCTTGCTTCCGATACCGTGTGAGCAACCACAGTTCCTGCAAATCTATTTCATGGGTGACCAGCAGGCAGAGGCAGAACGTCGGCGTGGTATTGTTGAAGGAGTGCGATTAAACGTAATCCGTGAGCTGCAGGATGTTCTACACGACCAAAATAAATATGTGCGTGATTTCAAAACTGCTCGGGAGAGGCTGCCTGAAAACACGGATGATTTGCGAATTGTCATTCATGCTGACAAACACCCTGTTGGAGAGCATGAAAGGAGATTCAATGCTCCTGTCATAGATGAAGTTGCCATTCAAATAGTTGGACAGCAGTTTGAAAGGCGGTATATTGTTCTGCAGTTACGTAGCAATGAACTGCAGAGGATATCTGAGACGCACAGAGCATATGACCCCCTGCAGTATCCACACATTTTCTGGCGAGGTGACGATGCCTACAACTTTCAGCTGCGACAGACAGACATTCGCACAGGAGAGCCAGGTACACGAAAGGTTTCTGCTATGGATTTTTATGCTAGCAGACTGATGGTTCGTGATGGTAGCTTCAACTACATTCACAGGTGCCGAAAGCTGTTTTTGCAGTTTGCAGTTGATATGTACGCTAAAATTGAAGCTGAAAGACTTAGCTTTATCCGCCACCATCAGGCACGGCTAAGAGCTGATGACTACATCCTCCTGCGTGATGCAGTGGCTGATGATCGCAATGCAAACCAACTAGGTAACATGGTGATTTTACCTTCATCTTTTACTGGTGGCCCACGCTACATGCATGAGCGTACACAGGATGCCATGACATATGTGCGACATTACGGTAGACCAGACCTCTTCATCACATTTACCTGCAACAGCAAATGGGATGAGATTTCCAATGAATTGCTGCCTGGTCAGCAAAGCTATGACAGACACGATGTGGTTGCAAGAGTGTTTCACCTAAAACTAAAGCAACTAATGGATTACATCACCACTGGTGCAATATTTGGCGCTGTGCGATGCCATATGTACACCATTGAATGGCAAAAACGTGGACTCCCTTATGCACACATTCTAATTTGGTTATGCGATCGCATCAGGCCAGAACAGGTTGATTGTGTCATATTTGCAGAAATACCAAATCGAGTGGAAGACCCTGAGGTGTTCGAAGTTGTCACCAAGCACATGGTACATGGTCCATGTGGCCAGCTAAACCCCGGTTCACCCTGCATGAAAGATGGCACATGTACCAAGAAGTACCCTAAGGCTCTCATTAAAGACACAGTTACTGGCATAGATGGGTATCCATTGTATCGTCGTCGTTCCGCTGATGATGGAGGTTTCACCAAACAACACACATTGCGAGCTGTTGAAGAGGCCTACGACATCACTTTGGACAATAGATGGATAGTGCCTTACTGCCCTTTGCTGTCCAAAGTATTTAATGCTCACATCAATGTCGAATTTTGCAACTCAGTGAAATCTATCAAATACATTTGCAAGTATGTCAATAAGGGTAGTGATCAAGCAGTGTTCGGCTTGGAAAGAGATGGAGCACAGGTTGATGAAGTAGCTCGCTATGAGAGTGGACGGTACATCAGTGCAAATGAAGCAATGTGGCGCATCTTCAGTCTCCCTATTCATGCACGACACCCGACTGTCCAGCATCTGAGTGTCCATCTTGAGAATGGCCAGAGAGTTTATTTCACTGAAGCAAATCTTCAGCAACAACTTCAAGAACCACGTGACACTACCCTTACCATCTTTTTCAAGCTTTGTACACTTGATGATTTTGCCAAGACGCTTCTCTACTGCCAATTGCCAGCCTATTACACCTTTGACGCATCCACAAAATGCTGGAAGAGACGAGTTCATGGAGCTGCTGTGCCTGATCATCCTGGCATATATCAAACTGATGCCCTAGCACGGGTATACACTGTTCACCCCAACAATCGTGAATGTTTCTTTTTTCGAATCATGCTGCATCATGTAGTTGGCCCAATGTCCTTTCAGCATTTGAGAACTGTTGAAGGTCATGTCTGTGCCACTTTCCATGAAGCATGCAGACGTTTGGGGCTATGGGAAGATGATGCACAGTGGAGGGAGGCCTTGGAAGAAGCATTTACTGTACGGTCACCTGCCCAACTGCGCAAGTTGTTTGCTATTATGTTGAGCACCTGCCAGCTTTCTCACCCTCTTCAGCTGTGGCAAGAGTTAAAGGAACATTTGGCTGAAGACATCCTGTTTCATGAGCGACAACTGCTTCAGGATCAACAACTGCAGTTCACAGATAGAATGTTCAATATTGCTCTTATATTTATTGAGGACCAAGTGCTTGAGGTCACAGACAACAACCTCTCAGTTTATGGATTTCCTAGGCCTGTTAGAGTGGAGCAACCTGTTGTTTGCAGGGAAATATTACGCGAAACGGCATATGACCGTGAAGAGCTCCGTCGCCATGTTGAAACCAATGAACCGCTGCTGCTGGAAGAGCAAAGAGCTGCATATAACACAGTTTTGGAGAAAATTGAACAAAACAGTGGCGGTGTGGTGTTTCTTCATGCACCAGGTGGGACCGGCAAAACCTTTGTCACTAATCTTATATTGGCGAAAGTACGAGGGTCTGGAAAAATTGCTTTAGCTGTAGCTTCATCTGGCATTGCAGCTACCTTACTCTCTGGTGGCCGCACTGCGCATTCAGCACTGAAATTGCCTCTTAATTTGGCCAGAACTGAGAATCCTGTGTGCAATATCAAAAAGAACAGCGGAACTGCCCAACTTCTGCAACGATGTGTTCTTATTGTGTGGGATGAGTGCACAATGTTGCACAAGCTCGCATTTGCAGCTCTAAACCTTACCCTAAAGGACTTGCGTGAAAATAATAGACTTTTCGGTGGGGTAACTCTTTTACTTTCTGGAGATTTTCGCCAAACATTGCCTGTCATACAAAGAGGCACACCTGCTGATGAGATAAATGCATGTATCAAATCATCATTTTTGTGGCCATCTGTTGTGCAGCTGCATTTGACACGAAACATGCGTGCCGCTATTCTTGGTGACGAAACAAGTGCACATTTTGCTGCTGGACTGCTGCGTATTGGTGAAGGGCGTTTGCCAGTCAGTGCTGAAGATGGTTTGGTGTCACTTGATGGCTACGGCACTTTTGTGGATTCAACCGAGCAACTTCAGGAGAACGTTTACCCTAATCTGCGACAAAGGTTCCAAGATGTTGATTGGTTATCTGAGTGAGCTATTCTTTGCCCCCGGAATGATGCAGCTGCTGCCATAAACTCACAGCTTTTAGCCCAACTACCTGGCAATTCAAAAACCTTCACTTCTGTTGATACGTCGTTGACTGATGACGCTGCTGTAGAATATCCTGTGGAATTCTTAAATTCACTGGACTTGCCCGGACTTCCTGCTCATAAATTGCAGCTAAAGATAGGAACACCGATCATGCTTCTTCGCAACCTCAATCCTCCAAAGTTATATAATGGCACTCGGCTAATTGTTACGCAAATGTTTTCGCACGTAATTCAGGCCAAAATCATTTCAGCATCTGGTAGAGGAGAATACGTTTTTATTCCGAGGATTCCAATTATTCCAACCGATCTACCGTCTGCTTTGCTATGACCATCAACAAGTCGCAAGGTCAATCCCTAAAAGTAGCTGGTATCGACTTACTGTCCCCTTGCTTTAGCCATGGCCAGCTGTATGTTGCCTGCTCAAGAGTAGACACAAGCCGAAAACTGTATGTTCATACACCCGACAGAAAAACAAAAAATGTTGTCTATCCACAAGTGTTGCGTTGATTAACATTGTCTTATTGTTATGTCATGCTTGCATTAAATTAACATTATGTTATTATTGTGTCATGCTATGTTCTTCATGTACTGCTATACCTACCTATTATCCACATGCAGCATTTTCTAGCATATTTTTCAGTATATATATATATATATTTTCATGCATTTGTTTTGCTTATTGTGTCTCATAAAAAGGCTATTGTGTTGGCGTAATGTTTTATTATTGTAAGGTGCTAATGCTGTATCTGCCTTGACATCGTACAGCCTGTCCTGTTACACATGTAAATTTTACTGATGAATTTTATTAACACAACCACATTACTGCAGCACTGTTTGTATATACCATGTCAAAACACAGGCTATAGACGAAGAACTGGTGAGCCATGATTAGTGTTAGAAGTCTACATTCTATGTAGAACTGTAAAAGTCATGTATAGTGCATGTAGATGTATCCATTCAATAAATGCTGGCAATAGCTCAGCAGTGCAATAGCAAATATTTTTGTAGAATTTCTTAAAACATGAACAATTTTTCAATACTGCCAGTTTGAACAATTTCAGTTTGCCTAGCAATGTCAATTTCATTATCAGTTCTGTGTACAAAATTAGGACAACTCCGATTTGAGTGGTTCGAGACTGATGCATTGTAGACTAGCTGTAGAACACATTGCATATTTCCATTGTTCTCTCCAACATTGTTGACATGTATGTCTGCATATGTGTATGCAGTCTGATCTGCACAAAAATTTCAGTAGTTTGCGTATTTGGAGTTTTACAGAATGAAAGACAACTCTCAACAAAACTATTGCTTTACGTAAATCTGTTCCCGAACACGGGTAATTCAGCTGGTGATGTATAAATCATAACTAGAGTTTAGTATAAGGAACAAATTGGAAATGACTTGTTGACTTCATGCAGGATCAATCAGCTGGGTTGGTGGCTGCTGCCTTCATCTCCATAGTACCGGGCTATATCAGCAGGTCAGTCGCTGGTTCCTATGACAACGAAGGAATCGCCATATTCTGCATGCTCCTAACTTACTACCTCTGGATTAAAGCCGTCAAAACTGGTTCGATCTTTTGGGATGCTGTTTGCACTATCCCCTACTTTTACATGGTTAGTAGTTTCCTTTTTACATTTATCACTCAGCTAGCTTTCAGGTAAGACATGTTCTCGCTCCCAAGTATTTGGTATGTTCATTCATTTTGTTTAGTTATGTTTATTTTGTTATAATGTATGTTTATTTAGTGATAGTGGATGTTTAAATATTGGGTGTTTAAATATCAATCAATACATGGATTGTTGTAACATGTCCTAACACCGTAATATAAGTACAGTAGACGCTCTTATTGCGTTTACCTCCTATAATGTGAAATCCACATAACGGAAATAATTTATTTAAAGTTTTCGCATTGTACTCTGCCTCTCTTGCCGCAATTATGAGAGAAAATGGCGTATACGATTATCCAGCTTAACTCTATTATTATATATACTAGTACCCTGGCAGTCTACGTAGCATCAGAAATCATCAGGTGTGTCGATCAACCCTTTGAACTCTGGTCGTTTTTTGGAATGCGTGTCAGTAAGTCTGGGTAATCTGTCCAACGATCCGAAGTTTTTAAACTTCCATTAAATTTATATAACTGTGCTCATAATACAATGATATTTGGTAAAGCACTAGTAAAAAAGTTGAGCAACTGACAGCAAATGTCATCAAACAGAAAAAAGGTGCTTCACTATTATTTGGGCTAAAGCTATAAAATTTTCTACCATTTTACAAAACTCGTAGAAACATTTCCCGTAGCATTATATCCATGTAGCACTTGTTCATCATTATATCACGACTCAAAATATACCAGAAAATTATAATTAGTATTATAAAATTCTTTACTTGCATCAAAATAATTTAGGACCTACTGAAAAATGAGCCGTATCGGTTTTTTCACGATACCGTTTTAATAAAATTAGTTATTAAAACGAAGAAAGTAGGTAAAGATATTTGAAAACTGTTACAAATAGAAGCAAACTTTCTGGTCTAACATCTTGTTCCAAAATTAAACAGATTGGTTTGCGTTGTTGCTTAGAAACAGCGATTGTAAACAGAATCGTGCCAATACCAGTTTTGCGGCCACTAGGGTTTCTGACGCGCCCTACTTAATGCCGCAAACGTGGCTGTTAGGGTTCAATAGGTTAAGCACAGAGATTAAGTAGCTGTGCAGTTGTTCAGAAATATTTAAAGGCAATAAGTAGGTGCTGGATGTCACGAGTTGTAGTCTCATCTAATACTCTATTTTATCCTAACATCAAACTTTGGAGACAATAGACAGACGGTCAGACAGACACTGCTATTATTATGTATAGTAAATAATATTTAAAGGCAATAAGTAGGTGCTGGATGTCACGAGTTGTAGTCTCATCTAATACTCTATTTTATCCTAACATTAAACTTTAGAAACAATAGACAGACGGTCAGACAGACCCTGATATTATTATCTATAGTAAATAATATTTAAAGACAATAAGTAGGTGCTGGATGTCACGAGTTGTAGTCTCATCAAATACTCTATTTTATCCTAACATCAAACTTTGGAGACGATAGACGGACGGACAGACATACACTGCCATTATTACCTATAGTAGAGATATAGTTTTGTTTTACTTTATTATCCTTAACATCAATTATTAGTTAACTTTACTAATTATTACTACTTTAATTATTTATGCTTTTATATTACTTTATTTCTAGCATCCTTCTTGTCATGCTCATATTGTTATATTAAGTTAGCCATTTATTATGAGATATTTTATTTAGCCGATTTATTATAGTTCGCTAACTTTTAAAGACAGGAAGTATATTCCTTAGATGATTCAACTGAGTCATCTAATCTCTTACTGGGTTTTTTTAATTGGGTCAAAATCACTGTCAGTTTGAGACAATAGTATTAACATTGTCGATAGGTTTTACAGTGACTGCTGCTATTTGCAAGTTCATTGAGAGCTCAATAGGATTGTTCATGTCACAATTTGTGTGACTGAGTCTCACACTATTCTTTTCATGTCTGAGTTTTGCACTGGTTGTCTCTGATACATTATAGCATTTAGTATGTCCAAGTTTTGTACTACTTGCCTTGTATATAATGCATATCAGTTCTTGGTTGTCAGGTGTCATCTTGGAGAGGCTATGTATTTCCCATCAACCTTATCCCTCTTCACTTGTTGGCGCTTATGGTTACCGGAAGGTTCTCTCTTAGGATATATGTAAGCATGCAAGCATTATTCTTTAACCCTTTCACTGCCGTATGCGCATTTATGCGAAATCTATGGTTGACTGCCGTGTGCGAATTTTCTGGCAATTGCATAGTAACCTAATTTTATTATTCGTTGACAACATAGCCAACGACCTTTAGTACCTTTATGGTATTGACAGTATTGTTCGGAAATGTCTCTATAAAATTAGCCTAAATTTGCGAAGCAATTTTGAATCTTTGTTTCGGATTTTCCAACTTAAAAATGCATGCACATTTTTCATTTTTAATGTTCAAAATATTTATTGTTACATGGCTCCCTCAAGTACCTCCCAAGTCAGAAAATTGAAAAATACTTATAGTGATGGAATTATGGCCGATTCCGATTTTAGTGATTACACAAATAATGAAAGCAATAGCTCTGACGACGATGAGATTAATATTAGTGTTACAACAAGATGTCATTTTCAAAATTATAGTTTCACATAGCTTTAGCAAGCTATATAATATATCCACAAAATTATAGCTTCACATACATGTAGCTTTAGCAAGCCATGTAGTATAGCTAAATTGACAATGTTTGCATAGTGATGTATGTAAACATTTAAAACAGTTAACAACATTAACTATACTTGTAACAATTTTTTCTTAAACGATGTTTAAAATTGAAAAATTACGAGTATGTATCATGTTAAAAACGACTGTAGGTTGGAATCCCTTATTTTGATGTCGTACTCAACTTGACGTGGTTATTGTTTTGACACATGGTGTTATCAACCGAAATGAAAAGCCAATTAAAGGCACAATATAAAACGTCTCGGAACACTAGTTTAGGATTAACACTTTGGGTTCTACCAAAATGCCCTTATCAAATATACATGTAGACGCTCGCTACTTCACAGTTTCTTTTCAGCCTTGTATAATCATCGAGTCATAATCTTATCATGTGACCCATATTTCCTAAAAAATGGGGCAAGCAATTTTCACGATGTGCATTTTTCAACCAGCACAGGTGACTAACAGGCTCCTCATGTTTATCAAAGGATGGTATGCCCCTTCCAGGTAAGAGTAAAAAATTAAACTGATTTTTAGGCCAGGTTTTGAGTTATCAGTGCTCAAAGTGACAGCATTACGATGATAAAGCAATAGATGCCTAAAGACAGTAGACATGGTTTTATTGAATGCATGAAGTTAATTCGAGAAAGTATTTTGACGATTGAGGTCGCATGAAGGTGTTAACAGAAGGAAGCACATCGTGTTCAACTACGTCATATTTGAGCTGTTTTGAGAGGGGTTCCAACCTACGGCTGTTTTCGTGATGGCTGCAATTAATTGTTTGTTTTTCATCTTCTACGAGCTTGTAATCACATTTCCACATATTTTGCACCTACAACACAACAGAGTAAAACATGAGGAACTTTTTGATACCAAATAACTGTAATGTATACTTTTTTGCAAGTCAACCTTTAAGATACATCCTGTTAGTCTAGTTTTTAATTTATCTATAAACTAGCCTGGCTAGCCATTGTTTTCTGCATATTAAAATCAGTTTATAAACAATGAAAGCTGCCTGTCACTCGCTATCAGCTTGGCACATTGCCAATGTACAATTTGAGTAAGATGACCAATAAGAAGTACCCCTCTCCGTGACTTACGGCCACAATTTTTCGTCATGATCAAAAGCAGTAGCCCGTTTGCTCCCATATACCGACATATATCGCCTAGCAATTCCATCAAGCTTGTGTGGCTAAATTGGTAGGGTGTCGGAAATTGGAAGTTCTGAGATCAAATCTCCGGCGATGCGGATTCTTTATTCCAAGATTTTAATAGTTATAGCTGGACACATTCAATGACGACAAAGTTTGAAAAATATACATATAGACTAGCTGTAAAACCCAGCGTGCCCCGGGTAATAAAAAGTTTTTTAAAAGAAGATTTATTTGTATGTAACGTATAACAACATTTGCCATTCTAAATTTCAAACCAAATATCTTTAAAAAAGTGTTTTGTGTAATCGATATAAATTAACAGAGAAAATAAAAACAATTGTAAAGGTTTTCAAACTTTGTCCAACAACTTTTAAATTTCATATCTTGAGCAAAAACTTTTGTGCAGGTAAAACAAATTTAAAATATAAAACTACTATAAAAAGGTTTAAATGTAAATGTGAAATCATTAGAAGTAGTAGCTAAATTAAGTCTGTTTTGCTACAATTACAATAAGCGATGATTCGGTCATAATCAATTAATACGAACCGAGAAAACTAAATAAATGTTCGGAATATTTTGAATTAATAATAGCAATTCTTGCATAGAAGTGTGTGCTTAAAAAGTTACTGCTCCACAAGCAACTATCAAAAGTCTGAATATGACGATATACTGCTACTTCTCAATACTGGTACAAATGTAAAAATAAGATAATGTACTGTCTTTGTCTGACGGAACGGTGAGATAATGTAGAGGCCATTCTTACTTGGAATAATAAAATTGTCAATGTATTATTGACAATTGTATTATTCCAAGTAGGAATGAATAGTATTGACCCTCACCGAGATTTAGCAATTAAACCTTACGAAAAGCCGGAAATAGAAGTTCACGAAAACGCAAAAAGAGCATCGTGTTTCATAGAGTTAATAGAGTTTAATCACCAAATTTTAATTTTGAGATAATCTATTGTTGATATCGTTTTGCCGAAAACATATTAACCCCAATACGGCGAGGATGAAAATAGATGTCATAGATCTAAAAAAGTTCATAGAAATAAATTTAATACGCCAATTAAAATCAAAATTAATTTAATTTAATTTTGTATGAAAACGAAAAAAGGATGAATCCGCTATGTAGTATGTGCCATTTATTGCAAGAGTGTTCAAGGTCTTGTAGTTAGATAATAGGATTGCAAAACTGTAATCACAATCTTTGTGAGTTGAAATCCAGCATCATGTGAAATTTTAATTCCAAGATTTTAATAACTATAGCTGGACATACTTGAAAACAAAGGACAGACAACTTTGAAAAGTATGTATATAGATATATTTCTCAAAGTTGGTCGTGTGCATGTGTGCATGCCCAGCTATAGCTATTAAAATCTTGAAATAAAGATTCTGTATCGCAAAAGATGTGATCTCGGAAACCCCTATTCGCTAGTCTGACACCTTACTAACCAAGTCACACGAGTTTGATAGATTCGCTAGGCAATATATGTCGTTATATAGAAGCACTTACTCTACCGTTCTCCATTACGACGCAATGTGATGACGCAACGGCATGGATAGCGGTGGCGTAATTTTATGCTTGCTCAATCGTGAGAGCAAATAGTTAGCTCTTATTAATGAGCTTACTCAAATTAGTTATTGCCAATGGGCCAGGCTAACAGCAAGTGGCAGGGAATAGCAAATAGCAATTACTTCTTATTGTTTATAAGCTGATTTTTAATACCCGGGCAACGCCAAGCATCCAGCTAGCAGTGGCAAATGTTAAATGTTAAATACAAATAATTTTTTTGTTCTAAGACTTTTAGTACTCTGGCAGTACCGAGCAGTTCAGCTTGTTAGCATACATATACCTTATTGAGGAGTAAACAGTGTCCAACTTTGATTAATTGTTGTGATGTTAGAGTTGTCCTCTTTTTAAAATACTGCAGTTGTACTATACCTTGTTACCCTATAGTACAATTTACAAACTATATTGAGATTCAACATTTCCATGGTCTCATTACATTCACAGTAACACATATGCACAGAAAATCATCTTTTTAATAGCTAATCACGTTTTTATCACTTTCTTAATAGGCATTCGATGTGTTTGGACTTTGTCAGATTTACGCGTTCGTCGACTATGTCTGACCTCGTATGACATATGACCAGTTCACCCTTCTGCTCAGGACCATAGTGACTGTTGTTGGAGGAACAGCGTTGGTCATAGGGGACTGCTCACTGCTACAGGTATTGGTTGTCATAAAATATAATTGTAGAAGTTTAAATCTGTCACACCGTTTCTCACTAGTTTTTTTGTATGTAAAACTCTGTTTATGGGTTGTCTCAGGTACTTTTATGTAGGCTTCAATATTGACTAAAGTAACTCATGTGTATCATAAATTTTTATTTCTCTCTACAAACAGACATTAGTTTGAAGTTAATGTCTTGTTATATAAAAGTTGTCTTTTCCATCTGTCTTATGTTATGTGGAAAGCATTTTGCTGCTTGAAAATAAATCAACTTGAAGAGTTAATGTAAACTTGGAGCTAAATGA